>NW_017673867.1:7132-27745 GCF_001879085.1 Nicotiana attenuata | reverse complement strand
GGGTTCCAGCTGGAAAATTGCTTGGGTTTATTGTGAGTCACCGGGGGATAGAACTGGATCCATCAAAGATCAAAGCCATTCAAGAATTGCCACCACCAAGGAACAAGAAGGACGTAATGAGTTTCTTGGGGAGACTTAACTACATCAGCCGGTTCATATCCCAATCTACAGTTATCTGTGAGCCAATCTTCAAGATGTTGAAGAAGGACGCCGCCACCGAATGGACTGATGATTGCTAGAAAGCTTTCGACAGAATCAAGGAATAATTGTCAATGCCACCATTTTGGTCCCGCCTGAACCAGGTAGACCTCTGTTGCTCTACATCGCAGTGTTAGATGGTGCCTTCGGTTGTGTCTTGGGGCAGCATTGTGAGCACGCGATTTTTGCCTCGCGTGAATTACTCCTACAGAATTCCCAAAATTAGGATTTTTCTTCTAATTATTTGATTTTTAGGAATTATTGCGTGACTTTGTGTTTGTTTGCATTTTTGTACGCATGTTTAATTTATTTAGTGCATCAAAATACAAAAAAAATAATATGTTGCATTTGCATTTAGGGCCCTATTTTTATATTTTTAGGTTAATTAGGTAATAAATGTTACAAAAAATGAAAGAAAATAATAAAAATAGTTCATTTTTGCATTTTTGACCTTTCAATTTTTGAATTTATTATAGTTTCCTTTTAATATAGGACTTAATTAATTTTTGAGAAAATAATTAGTTTAGTTTTGGAATTAAATCAGATTTTTTTACTTTTTTATTTGTTATTAGCAAGTCTGAAAATAAAAAGAATTAAAAAAAGGGAAAGAAAGAAAGATTTTTTAAAAAAAAGAGATCATGTTTTATATATGGACCAAAAAACAATTGAAATTGCCAAGCCCAAACCCTTACACACCTAAAACACCAAAAAACGCCTGAAAACCCTGTTGTAATTCGCCGTTCCATCTTCTAGACTACAAAAATCCTAAAGCTTCAGCACCAAGAAAAAATGAAACGGAGAACACAAAAAGAAAAGGACATCAGTCCTTTGAATTCAAAAAGAAAAGGAAAAAAGCGCACACACACAAGGACAAAAGGGACCCCCTGTTCTTGAGGCTTGAGGACCTTTCTTCTACAGAGACGACAAAGAACAAAATCCTAGAGTTTCTTCCAAATACCAAATACGCCTCTTTTGATTTTCTTCTAATTCTGTGTTCGATCACGTCGTCGATCACTCTTAGTAATAAATTGAGTCCGTTTGCACTCGGTTCACGGTTCCGTCGAGTTGTGTGAAGTCACCGGTGTTTAATGAGTTTTCTGACCCGGCTTCGAGTTTTCCGGCCTCCGGCGAGTAGGTTTTGTTAGAGTTCCCGCCAAGCGTTCTGTTTGCCTTCAAATTTGGTTGAAGCTTTCCATTGTAATCCCAGTTTAAAGATTCAGTGTCAACAGGAAAAGAAATTTCTCCATTAAGGTTTACTCTTTGGACTTATATTATCTCAATTTGATTTTGCTAGCATGGTGAATGATATTGGCTATTGTTTCTCTTCGTTGTCATTTTATCCTTATTCTGTCTTAGTTCATTTGTTTGTTTCCTGAAGATACGTACTTGTTGTTTGAAATTTTTGGATGAATTCACGCTAAAACCTTTTGCTGCTTTGAATTATCTCATGTGCTTCATACAATTGTTAGATTTCCCTATTTGTTTTATTTTATATATTTAAAATATGGCAGCAAGTTTTATTAAGTTAATTGTATCTTGGGAGATGGTTGATTATATGTGGATTGGTTTGAAGCTGTTAAGACTCGAGAAGAATTAGGCTTGAATCCAAATTTGGACCTACTTATTTAATTAATAGGCAGTAATATAGTTAATTATTAATAAGAGACCTGGGCGACGGTATTAATAATAAATTATTGTGGCCAGGGTACGGCTCCCGTGGCATGGTCACCATACGTGAATCTCAATTCGTGGGTACATTTCATGTAATCCGATTATAACAACTTTGAATAATAAAGCCTTTTGGAATAAATCGAGGTGTACCGTGCCGAACAAAACCTCAAAATGCATGGCCCTCGCTTAATTAATATTTTAATCCTTAGAAATCGAGGCATGCCATTTAGTTGAATTTTCCATGGCCCTCGCAAGTTGAAAGTGCGCAGTTGCTTTAGGCGCGCTATTTTAAAAATTACTTCCCTAAACTCGGGTGTGCATTTCATGTGACCCAAATTCAAATCTTAACAATGTTAAATAAAATGTGTCGAGGACTGCGGGTGCATTTCATGTGGCGCGGTCCAAAGACGTGTTTTAGATGACGTTGAAATCTTCCTTAAAAATATAATTAAAAGCGGTTAATAAGTTAATATATATCATAGGTTAAAACATGTATTAAAATCAGATAATAGGCCAATTATAATAGTTTAAGCGACCGAGCTAGAACCACGGCATCCGGGGCTGCCTAACACCTTCCCTCGGGTTAACAGAATTCCTTATTCAGAATTTCCGGTTCGCAGACTTCAAAAGGATAGTCGAATTTTCCTCGATTTGGGATTCTAAAATTAAACGGTGACTTGGGACACCAATAAAATATTCCAAGTGGCGACTCTGAATAAAAATAAATAAATAATCTCATTTCGAATAATGTCACTTAAATTGGAAAAACTCCCTTATACCACCTTCGGGTGTGTAAAAAAGGAGGTGTGACAAGCATGATGAAACGGGAAAGAAAGAACAGGCCATCTATTATCTCAGCAAGAAGTTCACTCCGTACGAGACCCGGTATTCTTTGCTAGAATGCACCTATTGTGCTCTAACTTGGGTGGCCCAGAAGCTGAGGCACTACTTTTGTGCCTATACTACATATTTCATATCAAGGATGGATCCTTTGAAGTACATCTTTCAGAAGCCCATGCCCACTGGCAAGCTCGCCAAGTGGCAAATCCTGTTGAGCGAATTCGACATTGTCTACGTGACTCAGAAAGCAATCAAGGGACAGGCACTAGCAGATCACCTTGTCGAAAACCCCGTGGATGGAGAATACGAACCGCTAGAGACGTATTTTCCTGATGAAGAGGTATCATTCGTAGGAGAAGATATTGCGGAATCCTATGATGGTTGGAGAATGTTTTTCGATGGAGCAGCAAATTTCAAGGGAGTTGGCGTAGGAGCAGTTCTAGTATCAGAAACCGGTCAGCATTATCCGGTGTCTTCTAAGCTCAGGTTCCCGTGCACCAACAACATGGCTGAATATGAAGCCTGCATCCTAGGGCTCAAGATGGCCATTGACATGAACATTCAAGAATTGCTAGTGATCGGGGATTCAGATTTGCTTATACATCAGGTACGAGGAGAATGGGCAACCAAGAACTCTAAGATACTCCCGTATCTACACCACATGCAAGAACTGAGAAAAAGGTTCACAGAGACGGAATTCCAACATGTTCCCAGAATCCAGAACGAGTTCGCCGATGCGTTGGCTACCCTGACATCCATGATACAACATCCAGACAAAAACTTCATTGATCCCATTCCAGTAAAGATCCATGATCAGCCAGCTTACTGTGCCCATGTTGAGGAAGAAGCAGACGAAAAACCTTGGTTTCAGGATATCAAGGAATACTTGACAAAAGGAGAATACCCAGAACATGCAAGCACTACTCAGAAGCGCACACTTCGAAGGTTGTCCAACAATTTCTTTCACAGCGGGGGAATCCTATATAGGAGGACTCCTGATTCGGGATTATTAAGATGTGTCTACGCAAAAGAAGCATCCAAACTGTTAGAGGAAATTCATGCCGGGACCTGCGGTCCACATATGAACGGTTTTGTTTTAGCAAAGAAAATACTCCGGGCTGGTTACTTTTGGATGACTATGGAGACGGACTGCATCCAGTAAGTCAGGAAATGCCACCGCTGTCAGATACATGCAGACATGATAAAGGTACCTCCCAATGAGCTTAATGCAATGAGCTCACCATGGCCTTTCGCCGCTTGGGGAATGGATGTTATTGGACCAATCGAACCCGCGCATCCAATGGGCACAGGTTCATCCCGGTAGCAATCGACTATTTCACCAAATTGGTCGAAGCAGCATCTTACAAAGCAGTGACTAAGAAAGTCGTGGCAGACTTTGTCCGCGACCGTATCGTTTGTCTGCTCGGGATTCCGGAGTCAATCATTACTGATAATGGCTCCAACCTCAATAGTGACTTAATGAAAGCCATGTGTGAAACCTTCAAGATCAAACACAAGAATTCCACAGCCTACAGGCCTCAGATGAACGGAGCCATAGAAGCCGCCAACTAGAACATCAAGAAGATATTAAGGAAAATGATAGAGAAACATAAGCAATGGCACGAAAAGCTATCATTTGGTCTGTTAGGGTGTCGCACCACAGTCCGCACATCAACCGAGGCGACCCCCTATATGCTGGTTTACGGTACAGAGGCAGTCATTCCCGCCGAGGTAGAAATTCCCTCCTTAAGGATCATACATGAAGCAGAACTCGACGATGCAGAGTGGGTGAAAAGTCGTTACAAGCAGCTGGCTCTTATAGATGGAAAAAGGATGAATGCAGTTTGCCACGGTTAGCTTTATCAGAATAGAATGACCAAAGCCATCAACAAGAGGGTCAAGCCGAGACAGTTCACACCGGGGCAGCTGGTGTTAAAGAAAATTTTCCCGCATCAAGATGAAGCCAAAGGGAAATTCTCTCCTAACTGGCAGGGTCCATACATGGTTCACCGGGTTCTAACAGGAGGAGCCCTTATACTTGCAGAAATGGACAGGAAGAATGGCCAAAACCAATCAATTCAGATGCAGTCAAGTGCTACTATCTGTAATCCCATGTTTTCCTATATGATGTAATTTGAACTACATCTGACCTGATTCCCGTTTAAGAGGGGATACGTAGGCAGCCTTATGGGTTCGGTCACAATTCAATAAAATTTTCATTTTCCCCTGCAATTGGAAAATGACATAGAATTTTGAGGAGGACCCTCAAAATTCCGAAGTAATTTCAGCCAGTCATCACAAGCACCCGTCAGAAGTACCGACTCATTAAATTGGGGCAGAATTTTGAGGAGGAACCTCAAAATTCTGAAGTAATTTCAGCCAGTCATCGCAAGCAGCCGTCAGGAGTATCAACTCATTAAACTGGGGCAGAATTTTGAGGAGGACCCTCAAAATTCCGTAGCAGGAGAGGTTGAAATGTCCTGAACCACGTCACAGTCGTTGGTTCATCTGAAAAGCTATTTCTTGACTCATCGAAATCGCTTTGTTCAGCAATGCTACCCCAATAATACATACCGCATCACCAGACCAAAGCCGAACAGGTCAAGCAAGGCCAGCAAGAATACGAACTAACCTCCCCACTACAAAACTCACGATTTTTCTTTGGATGCAGGCATTCGGATTGCGAAAGCATATGGTATACTGTACACCCAAAAGACAAACATCGATTCATGAATTGCCATACTTCCTCGGTATTTGCCATCCACGCACGTCAGTGATATCCCCTGTATCACAATATCCCCAGCGATCCCAACATCAAAGCTTGTTATCAGCTAAGAAACTCTATTACCATCTGCCACTTTATTTTTATTTCCGCATTGCATAAGGCTACCATTCTGCCTTCTGAGACTAAACATTGTCTCCATCTGTATTTTCTGCATTGCATAAGGCTACCTTTCTGCCTTCCGAGACTAAACACTGTCTCCATCTGCATTTTCTGCATTGCATAAGGCTACCATTATGCCTTTCGAGACTAACACTGTCTCCATCTGCATTTTCTGCATTGCATATGGCTACCATTCTGCTTCCGAGGCTAAACACTGTCTCCATCTGCATTTTCCGCATTGCATAAGGCTACCATTCTGCCTTCCGAGGCTAAACACTGTCTTCATCTGCATGTGCACGATTGAAAGATCTCCACTTCAATTACGCTTGCACGGCTGAAAGATCGCCACTTTATTTACATTTGCACAGCTGAAAGATCGCCACTTTATTTACATTTGCACGGCTGAAAGATCGCCACTTTATTCACATTTGCATGGTTGAAAGATCGCTACTTTATTTACATTTGCACGGCTAAAAGATCGTTGCTTCATTTACATTTGCATGGTTGAAAGATTGCCACCTATCGCATATCATGGGCTGAAATATCGCCAAATACTGCATTTCATGGGCTGAAAGATCGCCAAATTATCTGAGGGCGTCATTGTTCGGAGGCACCATTTACATAGCTCAAGAACACCATGTCATGGCCTGAAGATCCCTTTAATTTTTTGCACATCATTATTCAAAGGCATCGTGGTACGGAGGCATCATTCTCATAGCCCGAGAGCATCATCTCATAGCCTGCGAATCCTTTATTATATGCTTCATGGCCCAGGACATCATGGTCTGAAGACGTCATCCTAACCGTCCAAAGACAACATTCATGGTCCGACGGGAACTTGCATCATGTTTAAATTTACGCACAATATATGCTTGTATTTCTCATTTGCAGGTAAACCGGCGAGCAACGGCCATCTCGGCAGGAGCAATTCCGCTCTAATTCCCGCAGCCCTATCAGACCTTAACCATTCATCCCAACCTGAATATTGCGTCCGTTCTTGAAACGTCTCCACCGGCATATTCCGCCGACGGATCCCGAACTACATAGGGCCTGATTCCTGTAAAACCAGGGATATGTAGGCAGCTCATAAGCCAGGGCACGGCCAAATTTCTTCAAAAAATTTCGTTCGGTCAAAATTGGTCATCATGTCTTTAACCGACAACTCTTTCATCCTTCCCGCGTAAAGAGGGGCAGCTGTTGATACCCAATTTTTCCCTATCTATTTTTTTTGACGAGATCCCGGTAGAATTCTGGAAGAGCGTGGGTAAGGAGGGTTTGGAATGGCGTGCTGGGTTGTTTAACGTCATTTTTAGGACGAAGAAGATGCCCGAAGAATGGAGGTAGAGCACGATGATCCCGCTGTACAAGAATAAGGGGGATGTTCAAAACTGCAACAACTATAGGGTATCAAGTTGTTAAGCCATATGATGAAAGTGTGGGAGATGGTGATTGAAGGGAGGCTGAGGAGGTGTGTGTCCATTTCTGAGAACCAGTTTGGTTTCATGCCGGGACGGTCGACCACTGAGGCCATTCATATTGTGAGGAGATTGGTGGAGCAGTATAGGGCGGTGAAGAAGGATTTGCACATGGTTTTCATTGACCTGGAGAAGGCCTATGACAAAGTCCCCAGAGAGGTTCTATGGAGATGTTTGGAGGCTAGAAGAGTGCCTGCAGCGTATATTATAGTGATTCAGGACATGTATGATAAAGCTAAGACACGGGTTAGGACAGCAGGTGGAGACTCAGATTTCTTTCCGGTTGAGATGGGGTTACATCAGGGATCAGCACATAGCCCATTTTTGTTTTCCTTGGCGTTGGATTCTTTGACACGTCACATTTAGGGGGAGGTGCCTTGGTGCTTGCTATTTGCGGATGACATAGTCCTGATTGATGAGACACGAGGTGGCGTTAACGAGAGGCTAGAGGTCTGGAGACATACCCTGGAGTCTAAGGGTTTCAAGTTGAGCAGGACCAAGAAAGAATACTTGGAGTGCAAATTCAGCGGTGTTACCCAGGAGGCGGACGAGGATGTGAAACTCGATACGCAAGTCATTTCCAGGAGAGAGAGTTTCAAGTATTTGGGATCTATAATCCAGAAGGATGGGGAGATAGATGAGGATGTTACACACCGTATCGGAGCAGGGTGGATGAAGTGGAGGCTCGTTTTCGTTGTCTTGTGTGATAAGAAGGTGCCGTTGAAACTCAAGGGTAAGTTCTACAAGGTAGTTGTTAGACTAGCTAAGTTGTATGGGGCTGAGTGTTGGCCAGTCAAAACCTCTCATGTCCAACAGATAAGGATAGCAGAAATGAGGATGTTGAGATGGATGTGTGGGCATACTAGATTGGATAGAATTAGGAATGAAGTTATTCGACACAAGGTGGGAGTGGCCCATGTGGAGGCAAAGATGCGTGTGGCAAGGTTGAGGTGGTTCGGGCATGTTAAGAGGAGAAGCGCAGATGCCCCTGTCAGGGGTGTGAGAGGTTGGCCTTAGGAGGTGTGAGGAGGGGTAGAGGTAGGCCAAATAAGTCTTGGGGAGAGGTGATCAGGCAGGACATGGCGCTACTTGAGCTAACCGAGGACATGACTCTAGATAGAAGGGTGTGGAGGTTGAACATTAGGGTAGAAGGTTAGTTGGTAGTCGTGCATCTCCCTTTGTCTTCTCTAGCTCGATAGTATTAACGCTAGTTCGGTACCCTTTTTTCTCCTTAGTTTTCTATATTCGCATGTCTCATTTCGTTGTTACTTGCCATTGGTAATTCCGTAGTTTACAGCCTTGGAATTAGTTTTCTAAATATGTTATCTTGGTGCTACTTGTTATCAGTACCCCTTTCATACTATCTGTTGCTATCTCCGATTTAGTTTCCTAATTATTGTTTTTCTATTACTTGCTACCAGGACTTCTCTCACCTTCTTTAGCCGAGGGTCTATCGGAAACAGTCTCTCTGCCCTTCCAGGGTAGGGGTAAGGCTGCGTACATCCTACCCTCCCCAGACCCCACTTGTGGGACCACACTGGGCTGCTGTTGTGCAGAATATCTTCAAAATAGCATATATATGCTCGTATAAGTATGTCCAAGCATTTTATTATTTTTCCCATAATTTTTAAGGTTTTAACCTGATTTATTTCTCTTTTTCATCCATAAAAGCCTAATGATTATTTTCAAAATTATTATTTTTTGGTAATTTAGTTATTGGAATTTTATATTTATACTAAAATGTAGCTAACATAATTTTTGTATATTTTTACAAATATATTTAGTATTTTTAATGCTAAATTGCATATAATTGCAACATTAGCCTATTTTAAGATTTAATTGCATTTTATACTTACAAAATTGATTCCAGTATTTTAATTTAATACTTATATGTTATAAATCATTTTTAGTACTTTCAATTTATTTCCAGAATTTAATTTGCTATTTTCATAAAATAAATGGGGAAAATGGCTATTTAAAATCTAGCCAGATTTCATTTCGATTGTAGCCTAAATTCTACCCTAATTGAACCCTATCCTAATTCCTATAATTACCCCACCCATAGCCCGTTTAAACGACCCACCCAACCCCCCTTTAAATCCCAGCCGTTGATCTAACAGATCAACGGCTCACGTTAGATCAACGGCTCACGTTCCCCTTTCCTTAATTAACTCCAAATGACCCCAAACCCTTCTCATTTTCCACCTACCAGCCGCCTCTGAACCCTCCATTCTCTCAAACTCTCTCGAAGCTTCTCAAACCCTAACCACCACTTCCGCCCTGAAAGCCACCAGAATCCATGGCTTCCAAGGTTATGGAAGCCCTACACCGGCCTCCTATGACTCCCACGCGCCTGATTTTTGAAGATTCAAGGCCTGGCCATAACGAGGTTTGGTCTAGGCTTCGTTCGATTCGAGTTCCACGGCCATCTCCGATTTTACTCCGGCGTACTATGGTTGCTCGAGCCTAATTTTGACTTCTCCGACTTAGATCGGTGACTTTTCAATGCTTTCTCACTACTAGGGTTCTTTTGAAACCCTAACCCTTCGAGGTTTTTCTGATTCCTTTAGATCCGTTGTGTATTTATGCGTTCCCTAAGCTTTTAAACGATTTTCCTGACTTTTCTTTCAAAAATTACTTTCAAAACCATTTCTTTTCCGATCTAGGGTTTTTTGAAATGTTCTCTGACTTTTTTTTTTCTTTTGTGTGTATTTGCCTTTACCGTGTTCTTGTATTTTCTTCTACTGTGCTCTTGTATTTTCTTCTACTGTGTTCATGTATACTTCTTCTACTGTATTGTGTTCTCGTATGCCTTCTTGTATATTTCTTCCACTGTATTTTCCTATACTATGTTCTGGTGTGTTTCTTCTACTGTATTTTCCGTTATTATGTTCTTAAAGTGTTTCTTATTAAGTTCCATCTGCTGAGCTCTGTTTAAGTGTCTTCTAAAAACTGCTTAGCATGCTTCTTCTACTGTTCTTATCAGTTTTTCCATTGTGTTTCGTATAAGTTTCTTCTACTCTATTTTCTTTGAATTCTTATACTATGTTCTGCGTGTTACTTGCTATCGCTGTTTTCTCATGAGTTTCTGCTGCTGAAAGAAACATGCAAGAGGTTTCAGTTTCTTCTCTGAGACCTCTGAGTCTATTTCGATCACTTGCCTTCTCATCTTTGTACCCGATTAATGGTGGAAACCCTAGAATTTGGGGGTTCTCCCAAGTTTGGTTATGTGATTTGTTTGAACTAGGGCTTTATTTCAAAGCCCCTAACTCTTTCAGACCCACTTCGAGTCTCTGAACTGAGTTTGGACATCCTTGTTTTCATATGATTCTGACTTTTGCTAAACTCTTCTACACTGGATTTTTCTACTGATTTTACAATGACACGACAATATTCTTTCATGCTTAACATGTTCATATGCTCCTTATAAATGATGAACTTCCCTCTAAAGTGGCTTTCAAATTTGTGATTAGTTCATACTTCCCTCTGAATATGGTCTGATTGATTTCTTTCCATTGTTTGCTGATTCTCTCTGTGACTCGACCTAAGTTAAAACCCTTCTTAGCTTTTGCGACTTGGTTCATTCATGGGTCAGTAATTACCAAATCCCTGATTCTTTGATTTACTGGTTGTCAATTGATTTTCTTACCTTATTTGTACAACCATGTACTTCAAAACCCTGTCCTTAAATAACCTTTTATGTATTCCCCCCTAATTACTTGCCGGGCACAAATAGTTTTGACCCGTTTGAATCTAAATTCCTTAATTAAAGGAAGTCTTATGTGATTGATCCTTGATTGGTACTCAGTTCCATAACTATTTTCTTACCTTATTTCTGCCCGATTTTCAATACTATAAATGCACGACTATTTAACACACAGCAGACAATGGAGAATCCTTCTGAACTCATACTCACACACAATAATATTCTCTTCTTGTCTGCACTGTGGCCCGTTCACAAGACCTACTGCTTTTTCTTTGTTTGTATCTCTAAAACTGTTATGTCCGGATTTAATTTTTAGCACTACAACAATGTGTATTTACTGCTTGTGTGTCCATGTTTGCTTGCTGCTTCTGTATATCTCAGTACTTAAATTGGCATGCTGATTTCCTTTTGTTTGTTTGTTATGAACCCCCATTCCCTTATCACCCCTATGTGTTTTGAGTTATGACTTAAAGCATGGCAATGTAAGTTGTTGTCCATGAATTAAGTTTGATCCATGGGGGTCTTAACCTCTAAACACTACGTTCTAACAGGCCTAGGGTGTGCCAGCATCTCCCATTGCTGGGTATGCCCATCAGCCTGCCTTTTTGCCTTTTGCAACTCCCACATCCCCCTATACCCTTATGTGTACTGATTTAAGTTGTTTTCCTTTCCCTTTTCCCTTTCCCCTTTCAGAATTCTACTTCTGCACTTGCACTCTTTCTTAGTCCCTAAGTTCTGCCCCCCTCTTGTGAGCCTTGCCTTGGGACCTTGAGTTCCCTCTAAACTTGGACACTTGAGGGCTGACCCTTCCACACTGCACTATGTCTTAATCTGGTGATACATTTGGGTGTAAGCATTGCCCGGAGTTCATATGAGACTCTTAGGGAACTTTGACACACCCCAAATGGGAGAAAGGCTTTGAAATATGATCTCCTGGAGTTGGTTTACGTCATACTTCAGACAGGAAATCTGAATCAGGCTCTCCTTGGTTGTACTTTTTTTTAATTTCTGATGTATTTTCTTTTATCTTCATTCTGGGCTATAATAACTTTGTAATAAAACTCTCGGGGATGGCTAGTGAAAAAGGGAGGGGTAACCATGTATGCAAAGGGGTAGATATCCTACCTATAGGAGTTTCTGAATTTCTGCACCCTCATATAGATAGCTTTCCTATAGGAGTTTTTGAATTTCTGCACTCTCATATAGATAACTTGCCTATAGGTCTTTCTGAATCTTGCATACACACTCTTCATCAGGCAATCATGTTTACAGGTCTTAATCAATCAACTGCAAGTAAATATCATGTTCATAGGCTTTAAATGAAATTCAGCACACAGATATCATGCTTATAGGTTTTCTGTATTTTACCATGTCTGTTAAAAGGGGTTTAAAATCAACACGCATAGGAAGCATGTCTATTGGGGTTATTAATCAAGTCTGAATCTCTTCACTCGCTTATAAGTCTAAAACCAGTAATAACGACGACCATCAGTTGCAGAACTTATGATCTCTTGCTAAAACTTGCTTTCTTTAATAACTGACGACTTTCTTAAATCAGTATGTATTCAGTTTATTTCATTGTTTCTAAAATCAGTAGATATCATGCCTATAGGGTCCTCGTCCAACACCTAGGCAAGCCTTAGGGCTAAAATTATAAACTGAATCAGATTTTATTATCTACAACCAGCAGGCAGGCCTGATTCGGGCTTCTTATCTGAACTATGTATTAAATCAGTCCGCCTCAACCTTTAAGTTTTAATTAGACCTTAAACAGTATGTGTAAGTCATGCTAATCACTTGCTTTCTCTGTTTAAAGGAGGTGTATTTGAGCCTTTTATTTGTTTATGTGCTTTCCCCAAACTTGCTATATGTGGTTTTGCCCGTTGCCTTAGTATTTTACCCTTTTGAAACCACAAATAAGCCAATATCTCCTCCCTTTAGGATTAGTAGTCCCAAGTACCTCCGGGGCTGGTAGGATTGGGGCGGGTAATAGCATGCAATAAGTAAACGAGACCATTCCGCGCTTTAATACCTTAACGGGGTGGGAAAGAGTAGATATGGATATGATGACCACGCGATAACATCACGTATAGCCCCTCACTGAGAAGTGATTACCGGATGTTGTGTGGGGTCATCCATATTATTTGTAAACCTAGGACCCCCCCTTTCCTTTGTTTCTTTGATTCTTTGCTTCTTTTCCAAATTTTTAAACTATTTCTATAAGGAAAAATCAGTATCCCTTTCATTCTTTCTAACATTGCTTATTTGTAACCATTATGTGAAAATCCCATCTTACTTGAAGTTTTATTTGCCTATGTGTTATTTGCACTTAAGTCACAACAATAGTTTGGCCGGGAACCACACTAGTGGATCCTGAGGGGTGCCTAACACCTTCCCCTTGGGATAATTTCAAGCCCTTACCCAATCTCTGGTTACTTGACTCAAACCCTTCTTAGTGTCCTAATGCACTTAAATCATTAGGTGGCGACTCTTCAATTCAAAACCCAATTCCTAAAAGGGGACGAGTTGTTTTCCAAATGTCATAAACCCTATTTCGCGCGGAAAAGGGGGCGCGACAAAGAGGTAGGGGCTGGGTTATTTGCTTGGAGAAGTTTCAGTATGTCTTGAAGAATTCCATCATTCTTCTCCTTTTCCCTTGCAAGTTCAGTTCTGAGAACATCTCTCTCAGATTCTACCTCAATCAATCGTGTCTTCAGCCTTGCTATCTCAACATCCTTTGGCTCACTCTCTTGTACCAAGACTCTGACTTTGCTATTGATAGGTGTCTTTTAAGATGAACCAGGTTCATTGGGAATGGCATTGACCTCATAATCGCAAGCAAGCAGAGTATTAACCCCACTTCTTCATAGGTACCTTGAAATGTGCAAACACAGTTGTGAGAATGAAACCATAGGGAATGGCATGAGTTTTGGTGCCATTGATAACTCTACCAGTAGGTTCGCGAGGGTTTCCTGTTCAGATGGAACAGGTTCATCTATATTTTTCCCAAGTTGAACCAACCCCTCAGCATCTTCGCTAGACCCACTTCCCCCTGTTTTGCTCACACTCTCTTCTATTTCAGTAAATTCCTCTCCCCAAACCACCATTGCACCAGTTTCTTTTGTTAGACCAACAGGAGTGGGTGAAGAATCAACCACTCTTGACCCTTTCCCCTCACAGTACTCCTAGCACCCTTGGTCTCTTTTTCGTTTCCCTTTTTATTTTTACCACCAACTTCTTTACATTCTTTAGTCTCAACACCTCTCCAAATTTGCAGCAACTTCAGAAATTGTCTCAGGAGTAACTTTAGAATCATAAGATACCTGTTGTGTTTCGGAAGACCTACTTTCTTCCCCCTTAGTAGCATACTTAAATGAATCTTCAGATTTCTAGGATTCTTCTTCCCTACCTGCTTTCAATTGCTTGTTTATTTTCTTGATCTGCTCTGCTTCAGCGACAATCTTACGAGCCATCATCTTTACTCTACTTTTCTTAGAGATTGGTGTTGTAGAAGGTGTGAAAGTGGTTTCCTATGGTGGTGATGAAGGATTTTCAGAGGTGTTCGACATATCTGGGCTAGGGTATGGAATAGAAGAGAATTAGATTGTGCTTGGAAGATGAAAGAAGAATGAGATTTTTTTTTTGATGGCTTGAGAGAGATGAAGTAAGGAATACACTAAAGCTGATCAATATATAGGGGAATAATTGATGGGGTAACTATAGCTTTTCAGACTCTTCGAAGTTTAATTAAACTAAAATTCAGTTTTGAAGAGACGTTGGAGTGTATCCTTAGAATCTAGATACTTCCATCGATTGGGACTCTTTTGAATGGGACTGGTTCACTTGCAACGGATAAGTCCAAAAGGAGTTTGGTATTTGGTAGGACTCTGCTCATGATCCAAATATAGTTATTTCAAATTATGTAGAGTGTTGAAAACATACCGTGTTATCTTGATGAACCAGGTTCTTCACTGATAATTCTCTTGTGTGAGTCTAAATTTGCCAAAATAGAGAAAATATTATTAGTGAATAATGAGTCATTTTAACACATGGAACAAGAGTATACTATGGAAAGTATGAGACTGAGCAAGATTCAATCTAATTATACGATTTACTGACTTTCTAACCAAAATTTGTTTTTCAAATTTTTTTTTCATTTGTTTCTTTTAACATTGAACTAGTCCTTTTAGGTGATCTTAATCATCCCTAATTCCAACATATTCCACTCAAAGTGATCTCTACTTAAGGCTTTTGTGAAGATGTCATCAATTTGCTTGTTAGTAGCACAAAACTCCACAGTGATCAAGCCTTTCTCATAGTTGTCCCTCAAAAAATGGTGTCTAACATCTATGTGCTTAGTTCTCCTATGATGAACCGGATTCTTAGCATACTAATAGCACTAGTGTTATCACAGAAAATAGGGATGCAACAAACTTCAATACCAAAATCCATCAACTGCTGCTTGATCCACAACAATTGAGCACAACCATGAAGCAGCATCAACATACTTAGCTTCAGCAGTAGATAAGGCCACTCAATTTTGCTTTTTAGTAGCCCATGACACAAGACATGAACCAAGGAAGCATTCCATACCTGAGGTGCTCTTCTTATCTATTAGGAAACCTGAAACCGAGCACATAGACCTACACTGCACACAATGTCAGGTCTGCTAGTAGTGAGATATAAAAGAGAACCAATCATTCCCCTATACAACTTCTGATCAACAGATGAACCAGGTTCATCTATATCCAATTTGTGGATGTTGCAATAGGAGTGTCAATTTCTTTGGTTGTTCCTTCCTGGTTTTGTACTGAGGAATAGGTTCATGGACAGGTTCCCTCAAGATATGAAGATCAGTTCCTCTCTAGTTAGTTCCCCCTGTCATGTTGCCCTGGGTGGAAGGACCTATTCTATCACATGTTCCTTCCATTGATGCATCTTCAGGCTGGACTGTGGTTTCACCATTTGGATTTCTTATCGGCCCAATCTCTTCATTATCTTGTTCCTACCTCTCAGAATGAATGTTAGTATTTTTAAAAAAATAACATATACATTTTTTCTACACATATAGTTCTTTTACTGTATATCTTATAAGCTTTGCTAGGTGAAGAATATCCCAAGAATACTCCTTCATCACTTCTGGGATCATACTTACCTAGGGAGTCTTTGCTATTATTTTGCACAAAGCACTTGCATCTAAATTTCCTAAGATGGGATATATTTAGCTTTCTCCCTTTAAGTGACTCATAAGGAATCTTCTAAACAAGAGGTCTAGTCATGCAACTATTTATGATGTAGGATGCAAAAATTCAGCAAACTTAGCATTTTCAAGTTCAGTTCCATGACCAGACCTAATTGATGCAAGTTGATTACCTAGTTGTTTATGAGTTTTTTCTAACAAAAGAAGTAAACATATCAAATGCTTCATCTTTTGATGTTAAAAACAATGTCTAAGTAAACCTAGAGTAATCATCAACAAGCACAATCACATATCTTTTACCACCTCTGCTTGATGTTCTCATTGGACCACAGAGATCCATATGGACCAGTTCCATCGTTCTGGTGGTGCTTACCACTTTCTTGCATTTAAAAGAGGATCTTACCTGCTTCCCCCTTGCACAAGCCTCACAAGCTTTGTCTTCCTTGAACTTGATGTTAGGCAGCCCTATCACCAGATCCTTGGAGACTAATTTGTTGAGTTGACTCAGACTTGCATGTCCAAGTCTCTTGTGCCAAAGGAGGGGATCATTGTCCAACACACTTAAGCAAGTGAGTTCATTTTCTGAAAGTGTGGACAAATCTACAATGTATGTATTGTTTACTCTTTTTCCCTGCAAAACAACCTTGTCAGTGGTAATTTTAATCACAAAACATTTAGTAGTGGTGAATGCTACCATGTTACCTCTATCACATAATTGTGCTACACTGATTAGACTGTACTTTAGGCTATCTATCATGTAGACATTCTCAATAGAGTGAGAATCTGTCTTACCTACCTTTCCAACCCCAATGATCTCACCTTTCTTCCCATTTCCAAAGGAGACATTACCTCCTTTGAAGTGCTCAAGTGAAAGGAACTGGTTCTTGGTTCCTGTCATATGCTTTGAGCAGCCACTATCCATGTACCATATTAGGCTGCTTCCCTTCACTTGGACCTGCAAAAGGAAATCAGGGGTTAGTCTTAGGAACCCAAACTAGTTTGGGTCCCTTTCTATAGGCAAAAGGGTAAATCAGATTCGTTTTAGCCCAACCTGGCAGCCTATTTTTCCATTGAACAAATTCTTTATTCTTTTGACTAGCCATTTCTTTTGCAATATATTCACTTTTATAGTGACCAGTTTTACCACAGTGTGTGCAAATTTTGTTCTCAGGAAATATGAGGTACTTGCTTTTGGGATCCCACTTAGGTGTAGGGGTCCCGTAGCCAAGTCCTCTCTTGTTGCTACTATGGTGTTTGTGTAGCCATGAAAGTGCATCGGAGGACCTATTCCATTTACAGGTTCTGTCCAGCTCGTGCTTAACCTTGTTTAGATCCTCCTTAAGGACTCTTATCTGCTCATCTCTTTTGTACAACTCATCTTTCATTTTTTCTACATTTTCTTCTAAAGTGAGTTGTGTGTGATCAGCTTTCTTTTTACCAATTCCTAATTTCAATTTTATATTTTCAGATCTAAGCTCTAAGATAGTGGTGTCAAGTTTATAAACCTGGTTCTTTAACTCAGCATTTTTACTTTCACTTTCACTAGCCCTAAGTTCCAGAGTTTTGCACTTAGCTTTCAAAATCACACACACCTTAGACAACTGTTTCTTTTCATTATTTAGATCCTCAGATTCATCAATGAAATCCAAGAGTAACTCAGATAGCCTTTCTTTAGACAAAAAATTAATCTTGTCTTTGAGATGAATTATACTTACCTCAGATTCCTCATCGAATTCTCCAATTGCCATAAGTGCTTGTTCATCTCCATCTTCATCCTCTGAGTCCTCATTTGAGCTTTCTCCCCAGGCAGCAACCATAGCCTTTGGTGATCCTTTGTTCTTCTTGGGTTGAACCTGTTCCTTCTTCCTTTTCCTTCGTTCAGCTCTTTCCTTCTTCCATTCAATTTCCCATTGAGGGCAGTTTTTTATGTGGTGATCATTCTTCCCACACTTGTAGCAACCCTCATTGGTTTGTTTTTGAGGAACCCTTGGTTTGCTGTAGCTTCCACTTCTTGAAGAACCATTTCCTCTCATTAGGTACTTCTTGAAATCCTTTGTGATCATGGTCATTTCATCCTCATCTAGAACAGCACCTTCACTGATTCTAAATGCCATGCTCTTTTCCTTCTTGGGTGCATCCATCTTCATGGTTTGCCTTCTAAGTTCATAGGCAGTGAGATTTCCAATTAGCTCATCCAACTTAAGAGTGGTAATGTTCTTTGATTCCTGAATAGCAGTGATTTTTCTTTCCCAAGAGACTGGTAGAACCCTTGTCAAAATCTTCTCAACTTTGTCTTCTTCAAGAATAACCCTTCCAAGAAACTTATGTTCATTTGTCAGTGTGGTGAACCTTGTATACATCTCTTGGATGGTTTCCCCTTCCTTCATGGTGAAATTCTCATATTGAGAATACAGCAGTGTTCTTCTGGACCTCTTCACTTGAGGTGTTCCTTCATGAGCCACTTGTAGAGTGTCCCATATCTCCTTGGCAGTGGTATAACTTTGAATCCTGCTATACTCGTCTGGACCTAGTCCACACACAAGCCATTTCTTGGCCTTGGAATTCTTTTCCCGTTTCTTCAAATCATCAGCAGTGCAGTCAGCTTTTGTCTTTGGCACGCCCACTCCTTCAGCATTCTTTTTTGTAGTAGCCAGGGGACCATCAGTGACTATGTCCCAGAGTTCATAATCTTCTCCTATGATGTGGTCTCTCATTCTATTCTTCCACAAAGAATAGTACTGACCATTAAAGAGTGGAGGCCTAGCAGTTGATTGTCCTTCCCAGTTTCCAGGTGGTGCACTCATCTTGATTTTTTCCTAAGGTGTTAGCCTCTTCAAGGATAACCCGCTCTGATACCAATTGATGTTTTAAACGTCAATACCACACAAGAGGGGGGGGGGGGGTTGATTTTGTGTGGTGCCCAATTTTAGCTTAACTGAACTATAGGAAGGACCATGGTTTCGTCTATGTGTTTCCAACTACTACTGTTTGCGAAATAATAATGAAGAAAATAAAGAACACAGAGATTTTTATGTGGAAAACACCTGGCTCAAAAGGTGAAAAACCCAGACCTACTACTCAGTAGGATTTTCCCAAACTTCCACTAAAATCACTGAGCCAAAACAACATTTACAAAACTCTTTGTAAACCTAAGGATTAACTCTAATCCCGTTGTAGCAACCAACCTCTAACTGTTGCGACAACTTCAAGTTAATTCTAACTTGAATACTCAAAGTACATATTTACATTTGCTTCTAAATAAAGCTGAAGGTACCAATATGAAACACCTACTATAATTGAACTAGAAATAAAGAAAGACACATAAAACTCTTTATGGAAGCTGGTTCTTCAATCTGGTTCATGTAGCTTCAGATTTGCACACTTGAATCACACACGAACTGTTTGCAAAAAGCCTTGATATTTTTGCTCTCAATTCACGTTTAACTTCAGCATTTTTGTGCAACACCATAATGTGAGAACATCCTGCAATTTATAGAGTTGTTAGATGAAGAAATAACTAGAGTTCTGATGCAACTCTTCCTGGTGGAAGAGTTGTAGTTGATTTCAACTTCTAACTCTCCCTATCTTGGATAGTGTTCTCTTTGAGTAAGGAGTCCTTCTCCTTATCAATTATGCAACATTTTTCGATCAAGGAGATATTAAATACAACCAAGTTAAGCTTATCTCCTTCACGTGCATCCCACATGCTTGAATCTGCCCATTTTTGTGCACCTGGGGATGGACCTGCGGGATGGACCCGGTTCATGTCTGAGTTCCTTTGTCAGTCTTCAAAAACTAACCTTTACTTGGGCCAACACAGAATAGTAGCCTTATGCAAGTTGGAAGGCAGGATAGTAGCCTTAATGCAAATTGGAAGAATAGTAGCCTTATACAAGTTGGAAGGCAGAATAGTAGCCATATGCAAGTTGGAAGGCAGAATAGTAACCTTATGCAATGCAAATGCAGATGGAGACAGTGTTTAGTCTCGAAAGGCAGAACGGTAGCCCTATGCAAGAAATAAAATAACAAGTGACAGTAGAGCTTTCTTAGCTGATAGCAGATAGCGGCATTGTGATTACTGGGAGCATTGTAACTACGGAGCATTACTGGTGTGGCCAGATAGCAAGTGTTGGCAAATGCAACAGTTCTAAGAACAATGTTTGTCCCCTGGGCGTACAATATGTTTTAAGGATTTTGCACCCTAGTGACCTGCATCCAAAGAAAAATTGTGAGTTTTGTAAGGGGGAGGTTAGCTCGTATCCCCGCTGGCTTTGCTTGACTCGTTCGGCTTTGAACTGGTGATACCGTCTGTATTCATTGGGGTAGAGTTGCTAAAACAAAACAGTTTCAATAATAAACATCCATTATTTTGTAAAAGTATGGCATAAAATGTATGATTAAAAAATAGCTTTTAGATGAACCAACGACTGTACGTAGTTCAGGATATTGCAACCTCTCCTGCTACGGAATTTTGAGGGTCCTACTCAAAATTTCTGCCTCAGTTTGACGGGTTGACGTTTCTGACTGTTGCTCGTGCGGTGACTGGCTGAAATTAAATTTTTAGGGTCCTCCTCAAAATTCTGCCCCAATTTCCAATTGTGGGGGAATGAAAATTTTATTGAATTGTGACCGAACCCAT
>NW_017673867.1:0-6259 GCF_001879085.1 Nicotiana attenuata | reverse complement strand
TTATATGAGCCTTCTAATTGCTTACATGTTTCCCCTTTAAATGCAGTCCTATGTGTTTTTGTATGTCGCCTTAGCCTTTTTACCTTTAAACCCAAGAGTCAGCCTAAAATCCTCCCTCTGTAGGAGTAGTAGTCCTAAAATTCCTCCGGGACTGATAGGAATGGGACGGGTAATAGCACGCAATAGAGGTCGAGACCAATCCGCGCTTTAATAACTTCACGGGGTGGGAAGGGTAGATATGGATATGATGACTGGTGTTCTAATACCACGTGTAGCCCCTCTTTTGAGGAGTGATTACCGGGTATTGCATTGATGTGATCCATATTACAAACAGACCTAGGACCTTTTCACACTCACAAGAATGCTTAGATTATAACTCTTTTTCAAACCTTGCTTTTATTGTTTTCAAACACTTGTGTATTTAAATTCAAAACCTTCTATTATTTGAGCCTTATTTGTTTACTTATTAATTGCACAAATTCACAAAACCATCTGGCCGGGAACCACACTAGTGGATCCTGAGGGGTGCCTAACACCTTCCCCTTGGGATAATTTCAAGCCCTTACCCTATCTCTGGTTATCAAACATAGTTGTAGTTGAACCCCATAGGTGCCCTAACGCACCTTAAAATCGTTAGGTGGCGACTCTTCAAAATTGCGAAACCCCTTTCCCAAAAGGAAAGAGTTGTCCCAACCAAATGTCATAAACCCGATTTCACGAGAAAAAGGGGGCGCGACAGCATGGCGACTCTGCTGGGGACTCTTAGGCTTTTACCATTTCAGATTATTCTTGTGAATTTGTACCTCTCCCTATGTGCAATTATCTGTTTAATTCCTTTAAGCATTTGATTTCTTGTTTAGAAGCAAAACTGACTTATCTTCCTTGTTTTCTTTCATTTATTTCTTTAAATTATGAAACTGATGTATTTATCGCTTTCTTAATGTGCAAATACATGTCAACATGCTTTTAGTTATTGCATAATGATGCTCAACATCATACTCCACTCGTTCCAAACAAATCCTATAGCAACGCTTATAATGAGTGGTTGCGCTCTTCCTATATCATTACACCCTAAATTCAGAAAGGCATATTTGCGGTAAAACTAGTCGATCAGCGGTGCAGTCGACAGTTCCGAGCCTTCCCCCTTGAGTTGTTCGCTCACGGGTACCAGTCTAAGACCCCATAGAAACCTTACTCTGTTCAAATTATGCATGCATCATGGTCAAACCTAGCCGGATCAGTTATGTTGTCCACATAATGATCCTTTAAGATAGCCTTGTCCAAAAGTCCACTGGGTTTCCCTAAACCCAAAACGGACGTCGTCACGTTCTGTGCATTTATTTGGAGAACTAGATGCTTCATGCTAATCATTGATATTAAATAGTCGAGTCCGGTGGGGGAAGGGTCTAACCTTATTTGCCTTGCAGAAATATGAGGCACGAAGTCCCCAGATTCGGCATGGTCACCAACATCCACCCAAGATTGCTAAGCTGGTGGAAAGATTTACACTCTAGTGATCGAAGTCTCGTCAGAAAATATCTGGGAAATCTACCATCCCTTTTGGAGGTCCAACCTAATAACATGATCATAGAAGTTGCCACATTGTTTTGGGATTGTGAAAGGGCCGTATTCTGAAAGGGTCAAAGATTGTCAAGAGCCTAAAGGAACTGAAGATGGATATCTAGCCAGAGCATACCTGTTGCTAGGACTTCGCTAGTTGGGGAAGCTGTTCGACGGAGCCAAGGATGCCGAATATGGGGAAGGTCCTCCTGGACCAAGTAGATAGGAATTTATCTTTTCACTTCAAAATGTAACAAGGCCAATGGCCATTAGTAACTTTTATTTCCTGTCGATTTGGGATTCGTCTTATCTTTATCAATGAAATGAGGCATTTAGCATTCCAAGTTCTCCAAATCAACTTGTCGCTAGGCCCACCTCGGGCACAACGAGGTTCCCAAAATTAGGACACGCTTTACATTCCTGCACTACGTGTTTAAATATTGCAATATTTTTTATGATCCTCACTGACTTGGTTACCTTTTTGTTTTATTTTTGTTTTGTTATTCCCCTCCCCAAAGGTTAGTTCGTGCACTCTGGCAACATCATCTTATTCCATGAGATCCAGGAGCCCTCCACCCACTCCTCCTCTTAGTCCTGTTAAGAACAAGAACAAAAGCAAGATGGAAGATTTGAACAACATCAGAAAAGAGAACACAACAGCAGAGGCCACTGATGGCCATGGTATTCGGGTTCCCAACGAAAATGTGTCACAACTCGAGTAGAAATTGTTGAAGTTTCAGGAAGAGCTCGATCGGGTTCGGAATCTGGCTAACCTATCCTTCTCCCTCAGCACCCCAGACACCAGCTTCCCCAATGTTCAAAACCCCACACCTCCTCAAAAACAACCGAATCATACCACTGCTCCAACAAAGAACCAATGCAACACTTGCCATACTCCAAACAACATTCCACTACTCATCCCAGAGCCTCAAAACTTCGCAAATGACCATTTCCACGCTCACACACCAGGCCACCACAACAATCCCATCTACGTGGAGACCATACCACTCTCCACCCAACCTATATATTGCACACCCGAGTCTGATGAAAAGGATCTACTCATCAGAAACTTGGATGAGGAACTTAAGAAACTAACCAGCCGAATTCAGGGTGTCGAAGGAAGTAAAGGGATCGAAGGATTGAACTATGAAGACCTTTGCATACAACCGGATGTCGAACTACCGGAGGGGTACAAACCTCCTAAGTTCGAGATGTTTGATGGTATAGGTGATCCAAGGGTCCATCTGAGAACATACTGCGACAAGCTGGTCGGGGTAGGAAAAGATGAAAGGATCCGCATGAAGCTGTTCATGAGGAGTCTGAAAGGAGATGCGCTATCTTGGTACATCAGCCAAGATCCCAAGAAGTGGTCGAGCTGGGTAGGTATAGCATCTGACTTTATGGACAGGTTCAGGTTTAGCACAGAGAATGCGCCAGACGTGTTCTATATCCAGAATCTAAAGAAGAAGCCCACAGAGATATTTCGCGAGTATGCTACTCGCTGGAGGTCCGAAGCTGCTAAGGCCAGACCCGCCTTAGAAGAAGAACAAATGAACAAGTTCTTTGTCCGGGCTCAAGACCCGCAATACTATGAGCGATTGATGGTGATTGAGAATCATAAGTTTTCCGTCATTATCAAACTGGGGGAACGAATTGAAGAAGGTATTAAGAGCGGTATGGTTACAAACTTCGAGGCCTTGCAAGCTACAAATAAGGCCTTGCAGTCTGGTGTTGTGTCTAAGAAGAGGGACGTAGGGGCCGTAATGGTTGCACAAAGGACCAAGTCTCCCCTCAAATACCAAACTTACCCAATACCTCCACTCACATATCAGCCAGCCCCAAATTACCAAACACCCTCTTACCAAACTCCCCCACCAACTTATCAGTCACCTTCACCCCCTACATATCAACCTACCTCACCCAGATACTCCCAACCAGCTCATGTCTACCAAACTTACAATGCCCAACCACCTCACTATCAATCACCCCCCGCACGCTAAAATTTCCCTAGGCCTCGACCTAATTTTGATCGAAGGCCCCCAAAACAATACACAACAATCGCCGAGCCTATTGACCATGAGAGGCTCAAAGCCGCTAGTTATCTCACCCCCGTCCCTGCTACAACCCCTAAGAATCCTTCTCAGTGGGTTAACCCAAATAAGTCTTGTGCATACCATTCCGGCATGAAAGGACACACCATCGATGAATGCCGCTCTTTAAAAGACAAGATACAGTCTCTGATTGATAACAAAGTCATTGTAGCAAAGGAAGCCGCTCTGAGCATCCGCAACAATCCTCTGCCGGACCATAAGGGCAGGGGTATTCACATGATTGAAGTAGAGGATGATTGGGATCCCGAAGGATCCATCGGGTTGATCGCAGAAGGCGATGACCCAAAGAAACCAGCAGTTACTCTCAATCCCATCATAGTCCAGATCCTACCGTCTGGACACCGAGGTAGATGTGTCTATACCTCTTGAATTTGAAGCAGCGCCATCAGCAAAGGCACCAGCACCATTTGAGGTCGCAGTCTTGCCACCCAAAGAACATATTCCATTTGAAGTAAAGATAGCCGCGCCGATCCCAGTGGCGATGTCCACCATGCTGCCATTCTACACAAATGCCATACCATGGGATTATACAGCCGAGGCGAGAAGGAAAGGTAAGGCCAGAATTGAAGAGATTGTCCCATCCCAGGGTATGACAAGAACTGGCAGAGTCTATACCCCTGAACACCTAGCTGAATCAAGCAAGCAGGCCACCAATCGGCCACCCTTCATTGAGACAGGTCCGGATGACCTTTGGAGGAAAATACAGGCCAAGTTCGGTCATCGACCAGCTGAACAAGACGCCAGTACAAATATCCATCCTCTCGTTTCTGCAGAATTCCAAAACACACAAGAATGCTCTGTTGAAGGTACTGAGTGAAGCATACGTACCAAGTAACATCACTGGCGGGGAAATGGCTAATATGGTGGGACAAGTGCTAGAAAGCCATAAATCACCTTTTATGAGGACGAGCTACCGCCCGAAGGGCTAGGTCATAACAAAGCGCTGCACATCACCGTACAATGCGAAGACTATTTCATCACTAGAATCCTGATCGGTGGGGGTTCCAGCCTTAACATATGTCCTTTGGTAACACTCAAGAAGTTGGGCAAAGGGCTGCATGAGATAAAGGAAGGAGCAATCAATGTGAAAGCTTTTGATAGGTCTCAGAGGTCCACCATCGGTGAGATTAGTCTGTGTCTGCAGATGGGACCAACCTGGTTCGAGGTCGATTTTCAAGTAATAGATGTGCCAGCATCCTACAACTTGCTGCTAGGACGATCATGGATTCATGCTGCTGGGGCCGTAGCATCAACGTTGCATCAGGCCGTAAAGTTCGAATGGAATCACCAGGAAGTGATCATTCACAGCGATGGCAGCAATCCTATATACAGTCGCCAGACCATTCCGGCAATCGGAGGAAGAAGAAAGCTAGGTGGAGAGACCTACCACCACATCGAGCGGGTCAATGCTGCCGACAAAGACAAATGGTGGGATAACAAGATCGAGAGTATATTGAATTGGAGTGGGTACGAACCTGGAAAAGGACTCGGCAAGAACCTCCAAGGGATCTCTAAACCTATAAAACTCAAGAAACATGGCACTACTTTCGGTTTGGGATATGAATACACCTGGGAGGAGTTCAATAATTGGTCGCCACCATGGCGCGGTCCTTACTACCCGTTAGAACAACCAATACCGCATCTGGAGCAGACTTTCCAACAGGCCGACGTCGTCTATCGGATGGATGGAGAAGAAGCACTCGCGGCAGTGAAAAAACTTGTTTCTAGAGGACAATGATATGGATTGCTGTGTTATTCTCGAGGAGGAGGGGGAGGAAAGTCCTTCCATACAAGCTGTGAGCAGAGGAGCACACCTCAACAATTGGACCTTCAGGACCACTAGAGCCCGACGAGCCTCGGGGTAGCAAGGCTAAAACAAGCATTATTCACTATTTTATTTACTGAATGATTTTCTTTTCGCATTTTTTTTTACAATTTCCGCAATAAGATCTTCAATGTTCAAAACAATTATTCAATTTATCAAAGCATGTTTGATATTTCCAATGAATTAATATTTATTTCTATTGTTTTCCTCCTTCTTTACCAATACAGCATTACTATTACTTATCTTGGTGAATCAATGACTGTGACATGCAATGAGACAACGCAACAAACGGACATTGATTCAGAAGAAGATGACATACCTGATGAGATTGTCAAAGAAGTTGAGAATTTTGAGAACAGAACTAAGTCCAACCTGGACGAAACCGAAATTGTTAACCTGGGAGATGCAGAAAATGTCAAGGAAACATGAATCAGCATTCACTTATCGCCATTAGAGAAGAAAGAATACACAGAGTTTCTAAAGGAGTATGAGGACATATTCGCCTGGTCGTATGATGACATGACTGGTCTGCGTACGTCCATTGTGGCTCACAAATTGCCAACCGATCCAATGTGTCCACCGGTAAAGCAAAAGCTCAGAAAGCTCAAACCTGATATGAGTCTGAAAATCAAGGAAGAAGTCACCAAGCAGATCAAAGCTAAGGTTCTCAGGGTGGTTGAGTACCCGACATGGTTAGCCAATATTGTTCCAGTACCAAAGAAGGATGGGAAGGTCAGAGTCTGTGTCGACTATCGGGATCTCA
>NW_017673866.1:74059-117202 GCF_001879085.1 Nicotiana attenuata | reverse complement strand
AAATAGATGCCTCTGTTCTCCAGGCGGGCTCCTGATTGCTAAAACTTGAAAATATGCCTCTGTTCTCCAGGCGGGCTCCTGATTGCTAAAACTTGAACTAAATGCCTCTGTTCTCCAGGCGAGCTCCTAATTGCGAAAACTTGAAATAAATGCCTCTGTTCTCCAGGCGGTCTCTTGATTGCTAAAACTTGAAATATATGCCTCTGTTCTCCAAGCGGGCTCCTGACTGCTGAAACTTGAAATGAGTGCCTCTGTTCTCTAGGCGGGCTCCTGACTTCGACAAAATAGATAAAACAAAGAAAATTTTCTGCCCCAATTTCGTGGCTGGGCATCACATTACCGGATATTAATAAGAATTTGAAAACTAAAACTTGAATTGCAATACCTCTGTTCTTCAGGCGGGCTCCTGACTGCTAAAACTTGAAATGTATGCCTCTGTTCTCCAGGCGGGCTCCTGACTTCAACAAAATGGACAAAACAAAGAAACTTTTCTGCCCCAGTTTGGTGACCGGGCATCATATTACCAAATATTAATAAGAATTTGAAAGCTAAAATTTGAATTGTACTCCCTCTGTTCTTCAGGCGGGGTCCTGATTGCTGAAATTTGAAGGGTATGCATCTGTTTTCCAGGCGGGCTCCGGACTTCTGAAACTTGAAATGTATGCCTCTGTTCTTCAGGCGGGCTCCTGACTGCTGAAACTTGAAAGATATGCCTCTGTTCTCCAGGCGGGCTCTTGACTTCAACAAAATGGACAAAACAAAGAAACTTTTCTGCCCCTGTTTCAATCAAAGAAAGATCTTGTTAGTTTAAAATGATGGTTAGTTGATGGCATTCTTGCTGAAGATGTCTTCGCTGTTGTGTTTTGCTTTGACCTGCTTCCCGAACTGGCCCTGAACATCTTGACTTTCTGACTGACTTTCAAACCCCATGACTTTGGACGACCCAAGTGTTCTATCCCATACTGTTGTTTTACATTTCGGACCCCTTTGTCTGAAACTTTGCATCTCCCCACAAAACTACCAATCAATCCACCCATGAAACTTCCGGTGACCCTTTTTATCTTACTTTGCATCATGCCATCTTTGGTATGTTCTGGCCCCAATGTGCTTTGCAATTGGGAAACTGGTAATGAGCCTTGACATCCTTTCTTCTTTGTTTTGAACAAAACCGACACTGACCCATCATAGAGAAACAAACCCCAAAAGTAATGAAATGCAATGACTTTGAGAGTTAAGGATAACGAGAGGCCAAAACCAGACGACTTATGAAAAGGAAAGAAAAGGAAAAGAGACTTATCTGAGTGGAACAACTGGTACCATTAATCATGACATGCATTTCGGACTAATCGGCCCAATCCGTCCAACCAATCAACTTTCACTTGCCATGCTTTTCGCCCCTGAGTTCCATAACCTGATTTCTTCAACCAAACCCTAACCTTGTCCATCCTGCGGTGTCCTGAACAGTTTTCACCCACAGACCCCGCTCATTTGTTCATTTGAAAACTCACTTTCGCCTTAAGGTGCCCGCGAGGGTTTTCACCAATAAGACTCTCTCATTTCTGTTTTCTCTTAACTCATTTTCGCCTTACGGTGCCCGTGAGGGTTTTCACCAATAAGACTCTCTCATTTTTCATTATTTTTCTACTTGGACTAGTGTGTTGTCCCTGACATGAATCACCTCTTCTTGCTTGACCTGGCATTTTTTGAAGACTGATCAGAAGGTCTGTCTTTGGACCGTAATGTGGGCTTTTGGATAGGGTTAGAAAGAAGGGGTATTGCAGGCTAAAAAGAATTCAGCTGGGTTTAAAATTACAACTTTTGGAATCAGATTTCTCACAACAAACGCAACTTCTGCCCCAGTTTCTTGCTTGGGGACTTTTGGATTTTTGTTTTGATGGGAACGAACCGTGAGGCTGCCTACGTATCCTTAAAAGGAATCAGGTCGAACGTAGTTCATGGAAAAGATTACTTTGTTGTTGTGATCTTTCTTTCCATTTTCTTTTTGTTTCTATTTTTTCTTTTTCTTTTTCTTTTCTTTTTCTTTTTCCTTTTCTTTTTCTTTTCTTTTTTTTTTCTTTTTTTTCTTCCTTTCTTTTTCTTTTTCATTTTTCTTCTCTCTCTCTTTTCATTGTTTCCTTTCTCTTTTTCCTTCACTTTACTTTTCCCACCCGTGTTTATGAATATTGTCACTGATTCCAAAAGAGGGGTATGAAAGAAAATAAATAAGGCTCAAAGGGGTAACCAAGGATAAAGTGTTTAGATAGCAGAACAAAATGCCTTCGTCATTCCAATCTTCAAAATGTGCCAAATACAAACAAATGCAATTAATTCAAAAGAAATCATACATAATATCTCTTGACCGCATCGGAATTGATGGCCATTTCAACACATTTGCCTTCTATGTCTGTCAAATACAAAGCACCATTGGACAACACTCTCGTCACGATGAATGGCCCTTGCCAATTTGGGGCGAACTTGCCTTTGGTCTCGGCCTGATGTGGAAGAATATTCCTCAACACTTGCTGACCCACTTCAAACTTTTGCGGGCGCACCTTCTTATTATATGCTCTAGCCATTCTTTGTTTATACAACTGACCATGACACACTGCTGCCAATCTTTTCTCATCGATCAAACTCAATTTCTCCAAGCGGGCTTTGACCCATTCATCATCATCATCAATCTCGGCTTCAGCGACAATCCGAAGGGACGGAATTTCCACCTTTGCAGGTATCACTGCCTCAGTGCCATACACCAACAAATAAGGGGTCGCCCCTACTGAAGTACGGACAGTAGTGCGCTAACCCGGCAATGCAAAAGGCAACTTTTCATGCCACTGTCTAGAACCTTCTACCATTTTCCGGAATATCTTTTTTATATTCTTGTTGGCTGCCTCAACCGCTCCATTTGCATTGGGGCGATAAGGAGTGGAATTACGATGTGTAATTTTGAATTGCTGACATACCTCTTTCATGAAATGACTATTAAGATTAGCCCCATTGTCTGTAATGATCACCTTTGGTATCCCAAAACAACAAATGATATTCGAGTGCACAAAATCAACCACCGCCTTTTTGGTTACAGACTTGAAAGTTTTGGCCTACACCCACTTGGTGAAATAATCAATGGCCACCAGAATAAACCTGTGCCCATTTGACGCTGCTGGCTCAATTGGCCCAATGACATCCATGCCCCATGCAACGAAAGGCCATGGCGCAGACATTGTGTGCAATTCCGATTGTGGAGAGTGAATGAAATCTCCATGCACCTGACACTGATGACACTTGCGCACAAAGCTGATACAATCTCGCACCTTAGTAAGCCAATAATAACCTGCTCGGAGAATCTTCTTTGCCAACACATACCCGCTCATATGTGGTCCACAAACCCCTGAATGTACTTCAGTCATGATAGCTATGGCTTGTCTAGCGTCTATGCATCTCAACAAACCAAGATCTGGAGTTCTTTTGTACAATCCCCTCCACTGAAGAAAAATCCACTTGCCAAACGCCGAATTGCTCTTTTTTGATCCCCTATGGACTGTACTGGATACACTCCCATTCTAAGGTATTCTTTGATATCATGGAACCACGGCTCACCATGAAGTTCCTCTTCCACCATATTGTAATAAGCATGCTTATCCCGGACCTGAATCTGCAGAGGGTCCACATAAGCCTTATCTGGATGATACAACATTGATGCCAGAGTGGCCAAAGCATCGGCAACCTCATTATGAGTCCTTGGAATGTGCCTGAACTCTATTGATTGAAACCGTTGACAAAGATCATACAAACATTGTCGGTACGATATAAGCTTCAAATCTCGTATTTCCCATTCCCCCTGAATCTGGTGTACCAGTAGGTCCGAGTCGCCCATGACCAAGACTTCCTGGACACCCATGTCCACAGCTAACCTCAAACCCAAGATGCATGCCTCATACTCGGCCATGTTATTAGTTAAATAGAAGCGAAGCTGAGCCGTAACAGGGTAATGCTGCCCTGTTTCAAAAATAAGTACCGCTCCTATCCCAACGCCTTTCATATTGACAGCCCCATCAAAGAAAAGTTTCCATCCTGGCTTCTAAGCTTGTTCCAACTCATCAACGTGCATTACCTCTTCGTCAGGGAAGTATGTCTTCAAAGGTTCATATTCTTCATCTACAGGATTCTCAGCCAAATGACAGCCAACGCCTGTGCTTTCATTGCAGTCCGGGTCACATAGACAATGTAGAACTCCGTGAGCAAGATTTGCCACTTTGCGAATCTTCCCGTGGGCATAGGCTTCTGAAAGATGTACTTTAACGGATCCAACCGAGAGATGAGGTAAGTGGTATGCGATGACAGGTAATGTTTCAACTTCTGCGCTACCCAAGTTAAAGCGCAACACGTCCTCTCAAGTTGAGTATACTTAACCTCGTAAGCTGTGAACTTCTTGCTGAGGTAGTATATGGCCTGCTCTTTCCTGCCGGTGATGTCGTGCTGACCTAGCACACATCCAAATGAGTTGTCCAAAACCGTCAAATACAGAATCAAAGGCCTCCCTGGTACTGGCGGGACCAACACTGGTGGGTTTGACAGATACCCTTTTATCTTATCAAATGCTTCTTCACATTCGTATGTCCATCTGACCGCGGCATCCTTCTTTAACAGCTTGAAGATGGGCTTAGAAGTTGCTGTGAGCTGAGCAATAAACCTGCTGATATAATTCAACCTCCCTAACAGACTCATCACCTCAGTCTTGTTCTTAGGAGGCGACAATCCCTGGATAGATTTGATTTTTGATGGGTCCAATTCAATACCTCGACGACTGACTATAAATCCCAACAATTTTCCAGATGGAACACCGAAAGCACATTTCGCAGGATTGAGCTTGAGATTGTACTTGCGAAGCCTTTGGAAGAACTTTCTCAGATCCCGGATGTGGTCAGACTGCTTCCTGCTTTTTATAATTACATCATCCACATACACCTCGATCTCTCTATGTATCATGTCGTGGAATATGGTTGTCATCACTCTTATGTAGGTTGCCCCAGCATTTTTCAACCCAAATGGCATGACTTTGTAGTAGTACGTTCCCCACGGCGTGATGAATGCTGTTTTCTCTGCATCTTCCTCATCCATTAAAATCTGGTGATAGCCCGCATAACAATCCACAAAAGAACCAATCTCATGTTTGGCACAATTATCAATCAAGATATGGATGTTTGGCAGTGGGAAATTGTCCTTTGGACTTCCCTTGTTGAGATCACGATAATCAACGCACACCTTGGTCTTTCCATCCTTCTTTGGCACGGGCACAACATTGGCTAACCAGGTGGGATACCGTGTGACTCGAATGACTTTTGCCTCAAACTGCTTGGTGACTTCTTCTTTGATCTTTACACTCATATCAGTTTTAAATTTCCTCAGCTTCTGCTTGACAGGGGAATGCTGGGTCGGTGGGCAATTTGTGAACCACCAAATCAGTGCTTAGACCTGGCATGTCGTCATATGACAATGCAAAAACTTCTTTGTACTCAAACAGTGCCTTAATTATCTCCTCTCTGAGCTGTGGGTCAAGATGGACACTTATTTTAGTTTCTCGGACATTATCTTGATCCCCTAAGTTGATCGCTTCTGTATCATTCAGGTTAGGTTTGGGTTTTTCCTCAAAATGGCTTAATTCTTTACTGATCTCCTCAAACGCCTCATCATCATCATCATATTCCACTTCATCATCACACTCAATTTCTTGTATTATTATTTCAGAATTAGATTGGCATTTAAGACTGCGCTGGAGATTCCTCATGCATGTCATGTCATTGAAACCAGCATAAAAAGAACTGTTCAAGAAAAAAGAAAAATAAAAATAAAAATATCAGGAATGAAAAGAAGGGAAATTGCATTTCTTTGAAATTTAAAGATAACAGGGTTTAACTCATCCAAACGGACGGAACATAGCATCTGAATTACAACCCTGGAAATAATCCAGATAAAACTGAAAGAAAAATCAAAGTCGACTACCAAAACTCCCTCCGAGTAGGAAGAGGAGTAGCTTCCCAATTGTTGATCTTTGCACAGGGCCTCACAAATTGCACATCTGCCTTGCTTGATCCTTCTCCAGCTTCACCATATTTACCTCGCTGAACAACCTCTCGAACCCCTTATCCAAATCTCCATCATCATCAATTAATGAACCCGGAACCGTTGATACTAGGCGCTTTCTGGCACTAGGCCTGACAAAATGATCTAGACAGCCACGGGATGGGCTTTGGAAGAACCCATGCTCTTTGTTTCAACTTTCTGGCTCACCTTGTGTCCGCAGTTGTAGGCTTGAACCCCAAACCAAAAGTATCCAAGTTTTTGGAAAGAGATACTGGTTGTACGATGCCTTGCAGAGAAGCACCCAAACCCTTGCCAGGTACGAACCCATTCTTCAACATCTCTGAAGCCACCATACCCAATGCGGTTGCTACTTTAGGGATTAGCACAAGCTCACCTTCTGGGATCTTTTCAAATGATACTGTGTCAAGGACTTGATAGACCCATGGACCCTTGTCGTCTTCAGCTTCGATGAAAGGCACAATTGCATCACCCAGGGCACACAGATTATCCTCACCGTGCACCACAATTTCCTGTCTGTCCCATTCAAATTTCACTATCTGGTGCAAGGTGGACGACATTGCCTTGGCTGCATGAATCCAGGGTCGCCTTAGCAAAAGATTGTAAGAAACTGCCACATCTAACACTTGGAATTCCATAGTGAAATCAACAGGCCCTATTGTCAATTCTAGTACTATATCACCTACTGAATCTTTGCCCCCACCGTCGAACCCTCAAACACAAAAGTTGTTTTTTTGAATTCTATCACCGTCCACTTTCATCTTGTTCAGCGCGGAGAGAGGGAAAATGTTTGCACTAGACCCATTGTCGATCAGAACTCGGGTAACCACAGAATCTTCGCACTTTACCGTCAGATAAAGGGCCCTATTATGCTCAGTACCCTCCACGGGCAACTCATCATCAGAGAAGGTAACTCTGTTCACCTCGAATATTTTGTTTGCTATTTTCTCCAAGTGATTTACCGATATCTTGTCGGGAACATGAGCCTCATTCAATATTTTCATCAGTGCCCGACGGTGCTCATCGGAATGGATCAATAATGAGAGAAACGAGATCTGCGCAGGGGTCTTTCTCAACTGTTCTACAATGGAATAATCTTGCACCTTCATTTTCCTCAAGAATTCTTCTGCTTCTTCCTCAGTTACAGCTTTCTTCACTGACGCTGGATTATCTTTGGCGGTTTTGGCTTTTCTCAACTTTTCAGGGGTAAAGAATCTCCCTGAGCGAGTCAGACCGTGGGTTTCACAAATTTCTTCATTCACTTCTTTCCCCTTATACATCACTGTCACTCGACCGTAATTCCATGGGACGGCCTTACCACTGATTACTGGTAGCTGATTCACTGGCTGGATGATAACAGGCTCTATGCAAGCACCTTCCACGATTACAACGGGCTTGGTAGCTGCCCCTGGCACCACCACTTTGGCTTGTTCTTGTTTCACTGCAACAACGCTCGAAGACTTTCTGAACCACCACAATTGGTTTACTACCTGTCTCCTTCACCTTGATCGATGTCTTCCCATTAGTTGATTCCCCACTTGGCTTGATTTCACTAGCCCTGATCATCATCACAGTCTTTGAGGGCTTCTTATGCTCTCCTCCCTTTTGCACTAGCTCAATCATATGGGTCTCATGATGGGTTGACAACGGATTCTGATTGATATTAGGCGTCTCCGGGGCTTTCACCTCAATTCGGCGGGTATCAATGAGCTCCTGAATAGCTGTTTTTGATTTCCAGCACTTCTCTGTGTCATGCCCCGGAGCCCCCGAACAATACTCACAACTCAACGAATGATCAAGATTTCTTGGAAGGGGATTTGGCAACTTAGGCTCAATCGGACTCAGCATTCCCAAATGTCTCAGCCTGTGGAATAAACTGGTATATGACTCTCCCAAAGGGGTGAAAGTTTTATGTTTCTGCGTTCTCTCCTGCTTGAAAGTTTGGTTAGACTGGAAACTTGCTCCAGGGGGATTTCTGTAGGCTCTTGGAGGTGGGTAAGTGATTTGGGGAGTTGGATAAGTATTTTGTGGGGTTGGCGCGCGCCATTGCGCGTGGGCAGGAGGTTGGGAGTATGTTTGGGCATGATGGACTGAGAAGTGGGGATCGGGAGGTGGGTAATAGTGTTGTGGTAGGCTATATGGGGTGTGGAGGTAAGTTTGGGGGTGGGGTCGAGGCTGGTTATAGTACGGTGACGGGCCCCTGGGCTAATCTCTTGACTTAACTACTGCAACATCCTCTTTCTTCTTCTTTCCCAATACACCCCCCAATGCCGCTTTGAATAGCCTGGGTGGTTGCCTTGATTGCCGAATAGCTCATGATTTTGTTAGATTTAAGACCTTCCTCCACCATACTTCCCATTTTTACCACTTCGTTAAAAGATTTCCCCACTGCTGACACCAAGTGACCAAAATAAGTGGGCTCCAAGGCCTGCAAGAAGTAATCAACCATTTCACTTTCTTTCATTGGAGGGTCAACCCTTTCCACTTGCTCTCTCCAACGGAGATCGTATTCTCTGAAGCTTTCCCCGGGCTTTTTCTCAATTTTTGTCAGCGACAAACGGTCTGGGACAATTTCGAGATTATACTGAAAATGACATGCAAACACTTGAGCCAGATCATCCCAAGTGTACCACCGACCATGATCCTGTCGGGTGTACCACTCCAAAGCTGAACCACTTAAACTTTGACTGAAGTACGCCATCAATAACTCGTCTCTTCCACCCGTTCCTCTCATCTTACTACAAAAACCTCTTAGATGTGCCACGAGATCACCATGCCCGCCATATAAATCAAATTTGGGCAACTTGAACCCTGTTGGTAACTGGACATCTGGGAACAGACACAGGTCTTTATAGGCCACACTTACTTGTCCATCGAGCCCCAGCATATTCCTGAAGGATTGCTCTAAACTTTTGACTTTCCTAAACATCTCCTCCTGCTCAGGATTCTTAAGTGGCTTCTCAGTTTTCGCCGGGAGATCAAAATGTGGAGTGTAGGAATAGGGTTCTGGAGCTCCGAAAGTGGGCTCCGGGGGGTAATATTGGTTATCATGAGCTTGGAACAAAGGCTCGCTGGAGGATTTGTGGAGTGTAGCGGGAGGGGGTGCCACGAAGACAGGAGTAGCTGGTGGAGGAGGGTACGGAACTGGTTTGGGTGGTGGAGCTGGTGGTGTTTGGGAAGTTGTGCTCTGGTAGTGTTGGTAAATGGAAAAGCCCGGGGATGAATCGGTGGCAGGATGATCCTGTGACTGAGCCAATGGCGGGATGAAGGCAGGGTTGGCAGGGTAAGCTGGTGGTAGTTGCCCTTTTGCCCAGGCCTGGTACATTTCGGCCATCTACTGCTTCAACTTATACATCTCTTCTTTCATCGTATTGACATCCAACTCTTCCCCCTCTCTCGAAGGATCGATGACACTCGCATCAAGTCCCTGCTTGGCCATGAGCACTTTGTTTTTGGAACGGGTGTTGTATGGGTGAGTTTCCAGAATGCCACAAACTAACCACCTGCCTGTTACTTGATAACAACAACAAACTTGTTAGCGATCAGGGTTTAACAGATAGGCAACCACACATTTTGGGGATTGAATGCACCTAAACAGTTAACCGTTTCTATTACGCATTTGATCGGTTGCTTGCATCATCCCGGCTTTTCCTTATTTCTATTTGCAGCTTCTCTTTCTTCATTCCCGCCTTTCTTTGCTTGACTTCTCTTTGTTTTTATTCACTCATTTCCCTCTCTTGTTTTGCCATTGCTTCCTTCTCACGGTTTCCTATTTTCTTTCTCTCTTTTTTCTTTTTCTCTCTTATTTTTCCTCTCTTTTCTTTTCCCTCTTTTTCTTTCTTTTTTTTTTATCACTATTTTTCTTTCTCTTGGTTATGGTCGAATCCTATGGAGATTGCCTACGTATCATGATCCTGCATGAATCAGACCGAGCATAGTTCTGAGAGGATAAAAATAAATAATAAAACATCTTGGGATTTTCAAATAAAATGTTTTGATTACAATGACCCATCCTACCGAATTTTTACCATAGAAACCAACACGCTCAAAAGGAAACTAACAGGAGAAAAATCAAGACTCATTTTGACTCAAAAAGTTTTTCAAAATTTTCATAAAAATATCCGGCTTTGCCAATACGGCCTTTCAGCACCTCGAGAAAGAAGATTTTAAGGCTGTGCTCGCTAACCGGCCAAATATTTGAGAATGACCAAAGGTGGCTGTTCTTGCAAAAACAGCCCTCCGGCGCCCTTTTAGGGACATTCGGCTATTTTTGACAAGAATGACATCACCTTACTTATTTACCATAAAATTTGTTCTATTTGGGCTAGTTTTGCAAAAGGGAAGTTGGACCCGATGAGGGTTTCCTACGTTTCTCACGCCCTGTGAGAATCAAACTAGCGTAGCTCGGGAAGATTTGACAAAACCAACTATTTTTGAAAACAAAAAACCTTTCTTTTCTCTTTCTCAAAAATCCGGCAGAGTTTCAGTACTATTTGTGTATTGGTTTTTCAAAACAGGTGACTACCCTCACTTAAACCTGGCGTTGCTATTTACTTTTCAACTCTCTCCCATTATTTACAAGCCGGTCAACATGCAAAGCCGAGCAAATAAATGCACAAGTAGCAAGTAAGATGCATCAGGATGGTCTTTTCATTTCAGGTCACCTGTCCTAGACGGACCCAACCCCTGTGTTGAGTCCTCTAAGTCAAATGCACATGATGCAAACAAACATTCCTACTAGGGATCCGGCATGAGGTTTTGTTATTCTAGGTTTAAAACCTGGGTTTATTGTTCTAGACCTGGCTTACCCGAGTGGACAACTCGAGCCGGGGGGGGGGGGGCAGCGTAGCGGGGATACAGAAGCTCTGCCAGCTTAGCAACTTGTCCGAACCTCGTTCTAAATGGGATAAGACTCTAAATAGAAGAGAAGTCACACGAAGTGCACCCTTCTCCATGATGTAGAAGACTCAGAGAGAGGAAGGGTTTCGTAGCAGTTTATGTATACAATTCACCAAATATCAAAGCGGTAAAGCATTTTGCACATTTAGCATGAAACATGTAGGAAAATCAGATAATAAATAAAGCCAATCATCACTTATTCTAAGCTCGAATTCTTGAACCCTGAACCGAAGTTCTGGGTTCGTCTCCCCAGCAGAGTCGCCAGAGCTGTCACACCTCCTTTTTATACCACCCGAAAGTAGTACAAGGGAGTTTTTCCAATTTAAGTGACATTATTCGAAATGAGATTATTTATTCATTTTTATTCAGAGTCGCCACTTGGGATGGTTTGTTTTCTGGTGTCCCAAGTCACCGGTTTATTTTAAATCTAAAATCGAGGAAAATTTTGACTTTCCTTTTGAAGTCTGCGAACCAGAAATTCTGACTAAGGAATCCTGTTAACCCGGGGGAAGGTGTTAGGCACCCCCGGATTCCATGATTCTAGCACGGTCGCTTAAACTATTACAATTGGTCTATTATCTGATTCTAATACATGTCTAAACCTAGAGTGCAATTTTAAATTATTTACCGCTTTTAATTAATTTTAAAAGGAAATTGAACGTCGTTTAAAACATGTCTTTGGATTGCGTCACATGAAATGCACCCGCAATCCGAAACACATTTTATTCAACGTTTTAGGATTTGGATTTGGGTCACATGAAATGCACACCCGAGTTTAGGAAGGTAGGATTATTAAAATACGTGCCTAAAGAAACTAACGCGTTATTAACTTTGCGAGGGCCATGAAAATTCGCTAAATGGCACGCCTCGAATTCTAAGTATTTTAAAAGAAAATAATTAAAAGAGGGCCACGCATTTATGATTTTATTTGGCGCGGCGCACCTCAATTTCATTTTTAGAGGATATTCAAACTAAAATTCGGGAGGGCCATCAACTATTATTATCTATTTGGGCCGCCTCCGCAATTATTTAAAGAGACTTAATTAATTAACTAAAGACTTATAGTGATTGGAATTCCGTCTAAATAAACCAAATATTTTAACCTCTACAAATCAGTAAATGATGAAATGACATTGGGTTAATGTGAAGTCCAATTGAAAACTAAGGCCCAGATTACTCTCGAGGGAGACTGTCAAGCTTGGGCCCAGCAATGGGCCCAAATTCGAAGCTTCAGCAGGCTTAAACGAGGGACTCAATATCGAGTCTCTATAGGCCCAGAACTAGCGAAATTCAACACTACAAACATTCAGTGGCCCAATATAGGTATAAATGATAGCTGGGCTCGTTTGTTATGCAACTGGGCCGACGTTGGGCCCAGTTCTTATGGTCCAAATGGTTCAGATCAGGACATAATAATACAAACACAAATTGATACCAACACATGAACATGAGATTAAAAGATTTGAATTGCTGATTTAAACCCTTTGACACAAATTAACCAAACATAATCAAATTATTTTAAACAACACCTAGTGATGTCCACTTGAGCTACAGAAAACTAAAAAAAATCATGGAGAAAACTTTAACTAGAGAATCATGATTCATTCATCACATACTAAGGAGAATTTCAACCTAATTTAAACACAGATATTGACTTCCTGATACATGCACTACCAAGCCGTTATATCTAAACAAATCATAAAGTTCTATTGACACCCCCCATATTAACATTTAAGCCTCAACCTCCCAAACATCAATCCAGCCATGAATTCATTCCCAAGCATAATTACATATGCTATTTGAAACCAACAAATTTAAATACATTAAACTTGACTAAGCTTTAAACACAATAATCTAATAATCATCAAGCAAATACAGAACATAAGAGCCTAGCTAAGTACGCAATGATCCATGTGAATAAATAGCATATGCATCATGAAGACTATAGATGAGACAGAGGGGTTTGAGTCATGCTTTCAGCTGTTACTTCATCTTCAAAAATGCAGATTACATCTCTAGAGTTCAGGAAAAATACCTAGAATTTGAGGATAAAACAGAAAAAAGGCAGTGAGAGCAAAGAAACAGCAGCGGTAGTAGAAATCAGCAGCAGAAATGCATCCAGTTTTAACCCAGAAAATGATGCAAACAGCCTAGAAGAACAACTTCAAAACCCAGCAACAAACCAGAAGACTTCAAACTAGACTTGATTTTAATTCATTTTAGATATCAGCTACCCAAAATTATTTTAGCACTAGGAGAAAAATTCAGAAAATCAACAACAGGACTCAATGAACCAGTATTTTTGAAGTTTTAGCCGTCTAGAGTTTTTAGGATTTTTCAGCTCTTTTTCATCTCTCAGGTCTACCTTGCAAGGCAAGAATGCAATGCCTTTATAGGCAAGCAAGTAGGGCAACCTAAAGGTTTTATTTTACCCCTTAGGTCCCTGATTTTATGACTTGTTTTCCAAGTTAACATCTGAAATTTAACTATAGGCCCTTGCTAGAAACTTCTAGGGTTTTCTTAGGCAGTTAGGGCAAGATTCCCTGAATTCTATTCCCCAATTTACCCTTAGCAAACCTGTTATTTACCTTTTACCCCTTCCTTTGAGACCCCTCTAGTTTTTAGACTGACAATTAAACCCTAAGACCCCTTGAAATGAGACAAACAGAATTACTCAAATGCCAGGGCTTCAAACAGATCAAAAGATGAAAAATCTTTTAAAAAAATGCAGAAATTTAACAACTGGAAACAAATTAAACATGAATCAAACCTACAAGCATTCACACCAACATTTAACAAGAAACTCAATTATAAAACTTATCGCAATTAAACTAAGCAGTGATTTAAACAAGTCTAAACCTAAATTAAACAACACAAAACACTCAAGCTCATTAAAACAAAATAGAAGGGTCAAGATTTATACAGTTCAATTAACAGGGGAAACAGGAACAAAACTTAATTCAAATTTCAACTCAAGGGAAAGGGGTGAGGAAGAAGATGAATTGAATTGAAAGAAAAATCAAAAGAAGTGAAGTTCTTACCTATTTGGACAGAATCGAAATGGACTCGAACCATTGATTTCGTCCCCAATAATGTCACCCACTTGCTCTTAGTAAGAACAAATAAGTAGCGTTATTGAGGGACGAGACCAATCAAACCTTGAAAAATAAACCCCATGCATCAGTGGTCTGGACTTCTGAACCCTAGATCTAAAATTCGAACGATTTAGGGGTTTTTCGAGAGAGACTGATCATAGATTGGTGGAGAGGAGGTGGTAGGGGTTCAAGGGTGTGATTTTGGGGTCGAAAAAAGGCGGCGCCGCCACCGGAGAAACTGTGGCGGCGCTAGGGTTCAAGGTTTCAAATCAATGTTCGATGGATTCAGCGAGTCTTAAGGGAAAACACTGGTGGATTCGAGATGAGGAGGTCAAGGTGGTCTTGTGGTATAAATTTAGTTGGGATTGGACGTCGGCCACCGCCGTAGGCGATTTTCGGCGGGCGGCAGGCGGCGGAGACAGTGGAGGAGACTGTGGCGGCTAGGGTTTTTGGGTCTCTAGGGTTTGGGGGTGAGAGACGGGTGACGAGGGGGTAGGGGGGTGCGTTTGGACATATATATTAAGTGACCCTAGCTTCCTGGCCGTTAGATCATGAAACCTCGATGGCCGGGATTGATTAAGGCAAAACGGGGTCGTTTTGGGTGGTAAGGGGGGACCGGATCGGGCTGGGGTGATTTGGGCTGGACTGTGGGGGGTAATTTGAACGAAATTTTTTTTTTTTTTTGGCCTGGGGGTTTAAGCAAAGACTCGCCCAAATTCAAACTTTTTCCTTTTATTTCCTTTTTATTATTTTCTTTTCTCTTTCTTTTCAAATTAAAACAAAAACTAAAATTAACTCTAAAAAACTAAATTAACCTACCAAATTAGGTTAAGCTCTAATTAATAATTAACTCAATTAATTAAATACCAAATTAAAAGAAAACTAACAAAATTCAAAGCTAAAAATTACACAAAGCCAAATAAATCAATTTTTGTGATTTTGTATTTTTGTAAAATCTTAACTACTAATTAATCGAAAATATGTAAAATTAAATCCTAAATGCAAATGCAATACGTATTTTTTGTATTTTTCATGAATTATATAAATTAAAAATGCACGCAGAAATGCAAATAAACAGGAAAATTATGTAATTAAATCCTAAAAATCAAATAATTAAAAGAAAAATCCTAATTTTGGGAATTCGAGCAAATCATGTGAGGCAAAAATCACGTGCTCACATCTGGCATTAGGTTTATTTTCATAATTTTACAATTAAGGCAGAGAAAAGAGCAATGTTAAAGAGAAAGGCTTGTGTTTTGAAGAAGACGATGGAGCTTTCAATTCTCTGCGATGTCAAGGCCTGCGCCATTATTGTCGATGCCGACCGAACCGTAGAAACTTGGTCCAAAAATCCCGCTGATCTCAACCCAATTCTTGATCAGTACAGACAATTTTCTTTGAAAAAGCAAAAGAATGTTGTTGTTGATGTTGAAAATACAAAGGGAAAAGAGGATGTTTTATTGGCATTGGACTCAAAAATTGAGGCTGTAAAAAGGAGAATTGAGTTCTTGAATGGTATAACAATAATTGTGATGGTGATGGAGAATTTGCTGAAATATTGAGCGATATTATTGGAGGTGGTAACAATGCTCAACAATTTGGTCCAACTGAAAGCGCTTACTGGGATGGAGAGAATGGTTTTTCTACTGCTAATTATCCAATTGAACAGCCTTGCTCCAATGGGAACAAAAATAATCCTGCTCATGTTGATTTTGAATTTGATTTCTTGTTGCAAGATGAATACCAGTTCGATATCTTCTCACTCTTGGCCCCTGAACATGGGCATACTACATTTTGCTAATTCTTATGATTTTTTATTTTATTTTTTTGGTGAAAAACTTGGGTCAATATAATGTATTGACAATTAACTTTGACATACTAGATTTGCTAGTTCTTGTGAAATTTTTTGGTCAACAATGGATTGACAATTAGCTACAAAGATTTGTTATGATTTTGCTCTTTAAAAAAAAACACGTAAATGTGTATTAGTTACGAAAGTTTCAAAACTATTTAAACACTTCATAAAAATGGAATCAAGAGGTAATGAGCCTCTCGCTATTCTTCTCCGTCTTAATACCAAAATTTTATCTTCGAACCCGTTACATGCATCTAACCAACACATCAAACAACCTATTGAATTTACCAATATATCCATAATCACATTTCCTTGTAAAGTTCAGAGTACAAAGTACAAGCCAACATTCTAATTGAGACAAGAAAAATGAAGTGATACATTGAAGAATAACTAAACAGAGAACAAATTAGATTACAAGACTAATACACCTCTTCTAACCTAGATTAGACTTAGCTTCAAAAGATTTACAACTCTATCATAGGAAGACCGGACTAATCGTCATTGTAAGCGCAGCCTTCGGGGACTATAGCTGGGAAAATTTTGGTATAATGGTTACATAAGTATCATGCCAAAAGTGGTGCTTCAATGTTCTCTGCATTTTCGTCGAAGGTCTTCTTCAATGGAGCCTCTACTTTTAGCATGCAAGCATAATACAGTGAAACCACCTGACGGAAATTTGTGTAAGTTAAAGCTTTCACAAGAACAGGTATAACATATGAAAAAGTCGCGGAAGGAAGGAAAAAAACATCTTACCATGCATAAAGAAGCACAAAGTATACTGAATCCTTTGCAGTTAAAAGGTGCATCACGTGACAAAAACCACGCTGAAAGAACGTTATGTCATTGATTAAACACAGTCAATTAAGATGTCTCTAAATTTTTGCATTAAGCGCACAGAAGGTGGCTTACATGTCAATGGACTCATCACAATTGGAGATAACAAACTCGCGACTGATTGAACGCCAGCAACAAATCCCTGTGCTTTGCCCTGTAATAGGAATGAGAAGTTAGCAGGTGATTAGAAAAGAAGTAGTAGGCGAAAATGGGATTGTATCTTTATAACTTCTTAAAACTTAAGCTTACTAGCTAGCTATAACTAAAGTAATTAGGTTGAAATTTCCCATATATCCTTAAGATAGAGATTTTGTTAAGGCAGATCTTGGACAAAAAATGTTGATTTGAGTTGGTCAATGATTTGATGGGACGTGTACGAGTTCCCTAAATTAGCATCTCTTTGCCCCTTGGTTTCAAAGCTGAAGCAGGGCATTGACTTTGCTAAAGCAAATCTCATTATTTCACTAACCTGATCTGCTGAAAGTGCCGCTTTGGATATAACAGCATAAGTCTGTCGAGAAAGTAAAAAAGGATAAGGGACTATTACGAAGAAAATCAACAAGTATTAAGCTCTTCAACATAATGTGAAAACATGGACAAAAGTTTGGAGAAATTACTCACAGAGGGTTTAACAAGGATGTATATGACCCCAAAAGAAGCACTTAAATATGGCACCTGTGTTGGCAAAGGCAGTATACAAAACTTTATGCTTCGGATCAACAAAACAAAAAAAGGGTTATAGAAACAGTTAAAATTTTGGGGAAGGGGAGGAGGGGACAAAAATGAGAATGAAGCTTTTGTTATATGCCATTAGCTTCTCATGCAGAACAGTTTGGTCGCCTAGTGTATTTGAATTCTACTTCATTTTAATCTCACAAAAAAGGAGACCATATGAATTTATTCATTACCAAAGTCAAGATACGGCATCCTTTCATGTTATTTTCTTCTCTTATCGAAAACAATTTGCTAAGTTAGAAACTCTGCTAAAGAAAAGAGGATTTTTGTTGCGTAGATATGACCCTCAGGTCATTAGTTTCTCATTTTCAAGAGTCGATATTCTGTTTTCAAACACATCTGCCTTAAATAATTAGTAACATACCCAAGGTGCCCATGCTAATCCATAAAGCATTGCCTGCAAAACAAAGCGCAATATGCGGTTATTTTTCCTTTAGAATAAGTGCCTGCTTTTGTGTAAACATTAATCTAGGTAACTTACATAGGCTATTGAAGAAAGCAAAGCCATGCAAAGTATCACTTTCTCCCCAAACAGAGGATTGATAAGAGGAAGCACCACAATCTGGAAATACGCAAGTACAAAGGTAAGCACAAAATAGAAGTTTCACATGTTAGCACAGAAGAGAAATCCATGAACTATTTAACATGGACATGGATGAAAATTGCGCCAACATAAGACCAATATGCTGACATGGCATTTCCTATGAAAGGTAGGACAAAGATAGTAGGACATTGTAATGCTTACTTTCACTATATCTTTGTGAGTATAAGCTATGTGATCTCACCAATATTTTAGAATATATATCTATTTATGTACATATGAACAAAGAAATGTCTGCATATGACAAACACAAAAACTTGGCTAGATACATTTAATACAGAAAAGAGGTAAATGTATGGAATAGTCTGTTAAAGACGCGCATAGCCGGAACGGTTTCAATATCTTTATCAAAAGGAAATCTCAAGGCTCAATATTCTGATTACCTGTGAGACTATAGAACCGACTCCCACCATCATCAAAATTTCTGAGAACTGATTCTTGTTGAAGCCAAAAGCTGATTTCAGATAGTACTGCACAAATAAAACTAACGTACATGAGTTGTCAATCATTACAGATAAAGTCGAGATTCACAGTCTAATCCCTTGAAAAGGCAACAAAGACTCATCAGTACTCATATTAGGGTCCTGAAGGATGGTACTAATATGGGACTGGGAAAATTGAAAGAAGCAGGTGACATACCAGCAAAACGCTGCTGATGCCGGACATTCCCAACTCATAGAAGAAAGAAACGAGAGAAATGCACTTCAGCGTTGGACTGAGAGCGATAAATGTCATTTAGAAAACACAAGGAGAGTGATACAAGATAACATTAATGAGCTAGTATTGGGAATCATTTGTGCGCCAAATCGACATGTGGTAGCAGAACCTGAAACGTAATGGAAGACACGTGCAAAATTACCTGCTAGTGACAATATGTGCAGCATATCTCATCGAATTATATCGTTCCTGAACAACCTTCAACGCCTTGCTCTTTACTGTCGAACTTTGGTTCACCTCTGTATTTGGACTTACAGTCTCTTCTAGAAACAGTATCATATAAATAGGAACAAAGATCAAGAGACCTATTGAAACCTGAACGGGAAAAGTTCATTAGGAGAGCGGTGATATATAGCAATAGTAGAAACTATGGCTCGCAAAATTGGTCAAGCTATGGAACCAACATGCCTGGAAAATGTAGCCGACAGGAAGAAAACGTGCTAGGACATTCCCCATAACATGAGATGCAGAAAAAAGGCCTGTAATCCAACTAAAAACTGCTGCTCTACTACTCTCGTCAACAACATCTGCCTGAAAAAAGCAAAAGAAAACCTGCAGTTAGATTCTTGATAAATTAGGACAGGTTTAATGCCTGTCGACGAAGTTACCAGATGAAAGTCCTACCGCATAAGCAACAGAGATGCAGAAAATGCTCCCTTGACTTATGATATATGAAATTGTCCGCAGTACATAATAAGCGTAGACAAATCCCTTTGACTTATTGATGGTGAGTAAACCTGGAATGTTAAAAGGAACAGAGAGACAGAAAGAATGAGCATTAATAACGGATAATAGCCATAGCAGAAAACTGTCAGTCGTACATAGAACAGTGACCCCAAATCTATATAGATACTACTATATTGTCTAAAGATGATATTTGGATATTACTGCATAACATAAAAAATGCAATACATACCAAAAGGAATAATTGTTGTGGATATGGTGAGAAGAAGAAGCGGTTTACGCCCATACTCATCCGAAAGCTGACCTAGGATAGGAAGGACCAGCATCTTGAATATTCCAACAACCTGCATTTGCACAAAATTCATTAAAGCCGGAGAATAGTGAAAAGCCATTGGGTAGGTGCTGCACTTTCTATAAAATATTTACACTACCGGTTACAGAAAACCTTCTACCAGAAAAAACCAAATTGAAGTGTACTGCTCAGTCTTTCCATCCCTAAGGAGTGGTAATGCCCAAAAGAAAGTCAGTTTGCTTACAGGTTGGACCATCTCCTTATACATATCATAATATTATATGGTGCAACAACATTTATCAATAAACAGCTTTAAAACAATGGAATCTGCAGAGGACGAATTTACATTTTATCAGTCCAAGCTTTCTTCTCCAGCGACCACTCTAAGTGGTTTTGGGCTAATACAGAAATTCAACTTTACTTTTGAAGGGAACTAATTCTGCCCGCCTTCTTAATCATAGCCATAATATTAGCATGTTCAACAAATTGTATTTCGAAATTCTAACTCCTAAGATCTATATCATTAGAATGACTGTAAACATAGGCTAAAAGCCAGAAGCCAAATTGAACTTCCAGCGTCTATAAACTATACAAATGAATATTTAATATAAAGATCAAAGTACTCCAAATGCTTCTGAGGATATCTACAGAAGATTTAACTCCATGAGTAGAGCTGAAATTTCGTTGTTACGAAGATATTTCAGCACATCTAAGAAGTTGGAAATAAGTACCTAGAGTGGAACTTTTTTGCCAAAATCCACAGCTGAAAAAGAAACAGGTTACATCACAGTTCCTTAAATGCAAGTAGTTCATGTCAAATGTCGACTTATACAATTTAGCTCACTCCCCTTTCTATTTGTTGAAATGAAAGTCTATCTTGATAATCTAAGAGTCATACATCCCTCAAAAATCACAATAGTATACTTCTATTGAAGCACTGACACAAAAAAAAAATTGTAGCTGAATAGTTCAATCTGAAGATGATCATTAACACCACCACAACCACACACATTACTACTCCTTAGTAATAATAACATTTAAATGAATAACTACTTTCAAAATATCCACAAATGAAACAAGTCGAGTACATAACAATTAACAAGTACCATAATTCAGTCCAGCCCAGTCCAGAGTTCAGCTTCTTTTTTCTAATCAGTATCCTATTTCCAAACACAAATCATAGAATCAAGTGTAGAATATCTAATTAAGTAAATAAAAGTGTACTATCTCCAACAGCTTAAGTTTTTAGATGTGGCAACACACAGCAACATGGTATGAGAGTGGCAGGGGTCCTATGTTCAAATCTCTAACAGCTTAAGCTTTTATACGAGGTAAGTCACACAATTCAATATCAAGAACTGGGAAAAGAAAATCAAGCAGTCACATAACAAAGAAACATTCTTTATGTCAAGATTTCTCAAAAGGGCAGTCCAGTGTACTAAGCTCTCGCTATGCACGGGCCCGGAGAAGGGCCGGACCATAAGGGTCTATTGTGAGCGGCCTTACCATGCATTTCTTCAAGATACTATTTTCACGGCTTGAATCTGTGGTAACATGGCAGCAACCTTACCGGTTACGCCAAGACTCCTTCTCAAAAATCCTTAAAGAAAACAAAAAAAAACACAAAAGAAGATACTATGCACACAATAAAAGACCAGAAGAAGAATAAGTGGAAAATTCCATACTGTTTGTTGAACACCATTAATGTAAATAGCTTCAGAACAAGTGGAATTGCCTGGACAAAGAGCACTAGTTGTAACATCAACAAGCACTGAAACTGTCATCTCTTCAGCAATCCAGTGTACACATAGTGGCAACAACAAATGCAACAAAGGCTTCAATTTCTTCATACTCTCAAATCCCATCTTTTTTTCCCTTTAATTTCAGCTCCCTCAATCTCAACACTTCAAGAAACTACACATTAAATTTAAGGGTAACTAATTTCTGTTATATAAAGACAAGATAACTATGATTTTTAATTAGCTTATCAAAAAGGGTGTCAGGGTATGACACAAGTCATGCTGCTATAGATGGGGTGAAAAATTCAAGAATGACCTGATCTGGCTTAAGTAGTTGTACATGATGCATTAGGAGTAGTACGTTTGAGGATAAAACTCTTACATGGAGTTTGCACGTGTGGGCATTGGTTAAACGTGTGTTCAGCTAAGGTATTGTGTCCAAGCTGGACCATTTCTGAACTAAATAATTGAATTAAATGAGCATTGGATCGAGAGTGTGAGAAAGTGACAAAAGTGGAAAGTGATAGTAGCGTGTTTAATTGTTTCTGGCATTAGTTTGGCTGCCGCACCCCTTTATTTTCTTTATTTATTTTTTGAAAAATGTATATTTGCCTTATATATATAATGTAAATTTTCGGAACCCGAGCCTCCTTCCGCCCCCCTAAATCTGCCCTTGGACACGTTTGTCCGTTAAGGTATAGCGCATGCAATCCATGCGCTATACTTGATTTTAAAATGTCGGTCAAATTACAACTATAGCGCATATATGGGATGCACTATTCCTGAAGTTGAAAAGATAGGTAGGTATAGCGCATCGCATATATACGTTATACCTATATTAAAAACGCTCAGTCTTCTTCCTCGCAGACAGAAAGCAAAAAATGGTCCCCCCCTCCCCCCTCATTTTTAAAGCTTAAAGGTCCATTGGAGCCCACCCGTCCCCTAAAAATTGTGTCCCCTCGTTATTTTAATGAGCTAACACCCGATCCAAGGCGTTGTCGTGTAGTGGATCTCTTTTATTGCTCGTTTCGGTGGTCAAATCTTCAATTTTTTTCAATTCAGAAAACTCTAAAAAAAGGTATTCCAAATCACTTTTGTAGTAAAACTCATGTGTATAATTATCTAATGACCTGTTTTTACTATGTTGTTTTCTTTTTGTGATCGTTTTTTGATATATTTATTTTTTATTTTTTATCCGGATTAGTTTATTTATGTGCAAAAAAAATTATGAAAATTGTATATTGTTCTTTTGTTGAATAATTAGTGTTATATGTGGCTTCAGTGTTGTACATATAATAATATGTGACTTTCTTGTTGTTTAGTGCCCTTTAGTGTTATGTTGTGCCTTTTATCTTTATGTAGTGTCCTTTAGCCCAGTAAAACTGATAATAAATTTTAGTTTATGTTAGTTGATGTTGTTTATCGCCATTTAGAATAGTGTGACTTTAGTGCTCTTTAGGATTCTTTAGTCTAGAACAAAAATTACGTGCCTTCATTAACTAACCCGGTTAGAGTACTCAATTATGGATAAAATGTTAATCAATTATTAAGTGTTTATTAAATATATCACTAGATAACAATCAAATATTAGATATCAATTATAAAATAATTAGTTGACAGTACAAAAGAGACGTTGTCGAATTTTTGGGTAAAATATAAAAGTTAACAAACAAATCGTTACGAATGAAATAAATTAAAAATTATTTAGTTTTAAGTTTGTAGTATTTTTTTATATGAATAATTATTAAATATATCTTGATTAGTTGAAAATTTAATATTTAATTCTCTGATAACCCAAAAATATATGAAAAAAAGATGATAGTTCAAACAAAACCCTGACGAATTTTAGTCAAAAAATGTAAGAAACTAACATATAAAATATTAATATAGAAAATTTATCAACTTAAGTATTTTTTTTATATGAATAATTATCAAAATATATCTTGATTAATTGTGAAAAATATTTAATTCTCTTATAATCCAAAAATATCTGAAAAAAGATGACAGTTCAAACAAAACCTTGTCGAATTTTATAAATTTTAGTCAAAAGATATAAGAAACTAACATATAAAATATTAGCATAGAAAATTTATCAACCTAAGTATTTTTTATATAAATAATTATTAAATATATCTTGATTAGTTATGAAAATTAAATATTTAATTCTCTTATAACCAAATATATCTGGAAAAAAAATGACAATTCAAACAAAACCCTGCCGAATTTTAGTCAAAAAATATAAGAAACTAACATGTAAAATATTAATATAGAAAATTTATCAACCTAAGTAATTAAAGAGAAAAATACTTTAATTAATATTGTTTAATTTACAGACATCATCATGGAAGTTTCCCCGTGCATCCTGGACCTGCTGTTCGAGAGCTACTGTTGCTCCAGGGTGGCCATAGGTCTTCAGATATCTGGGATAGACAGTTGTTGTCCCATACCTTCCACCCCAGACGTATAGACGATCTTTGGGAGTTCATTAGGGACCACCCATTTCATCCCCGTACAGTTAGACGTCTTGAGCGGACGTGGTTTTACCGGATTATAGGGATCGGCCGGTTGCAGTTCGACTGGCCCCTGATCACAGCTATGATTGAGCGGTGGCAATCGGAGACGCACACATTTTATTTACCGATCGGCGAGGCTACCATCACGCTAGAGGACGTGGAGGTTCTATTTGGGTTGCCCGTTGATGGTATGGCTGTCAGCTACCCGCAGGCGCTTAGGAACTATACGGGAGAGGACTATTTACATATGTTGAAGAGGCTCACCGGTTTCCAGCCTGCGGAGCCGACTGCTTTGAGTGGTGCCAATCGATTGTAGTTGTCGTCCGTTAGGCAGCATCCGGTGGCGTTGCACGCGGAAACTAGTGATGACTTACCGCCAGAGGCGGCAGATGAGGTTGTTGTTGCTGATGATGTTTGGTGGTATTCTGTTCCCGAACACTTCAGCAAACCTAGTTAGCTTGTGATTTTTGCATCATCTGGAGCGGCTAGATGAGTTACCTACTTACAGCTTGGGTGGAGCTGTTCTAGCCTAACTTTATAGGCAGCCGTGCTGGTCGTCCATGGGTACCGTGAGAGACATCACCAGTTTTATTCTGCTGTTGTAGGTGATAACATTATCAATTTTTTTCATTATTATAACAGAGATAGAACAAAATGACTTAAATTTTACGTCTAGAATCAATATTATGTTTGGGCCTGGGAGTGGTTCCTGCAGATCCAGCCATCTCTCCCACCGATAGTTCCAGATGCACCACCTCCACCGTTTCTTCCACTTGCTAGGAGGTAGGTAGATAGGCGAGGTCGCGCCCGCGAGGTCGAGGCTCGACATCATCTCCCTTATAACAGGGATTTGTTGGATTTACTTGAAGACGCTCAGGTACATATATGACTAAGTTTGTTTGATAATGCTTGATCTGTGTTGCGTTTACTCAGGATTCTTGTGTTTAGTAAATAGTTCATATAGAGGCCATACAGCGACAAGCTCATCACTGGATTGCCGGATTATTGCTTCCGCAGTCGAACTATGTGGATGTCTTCAATCCCTCTTATATATCTCGATATAGTCGGCAGCATGCCACCGAGCGAGTCCTTTAACAATTTGGTCGACGCCAGCCTATACCTATTCCACCAAGTTGGCATTCCACACATTACGAGCGGGATGATCGCTGCAAGGTCGACCAGACATACTTGGCATGGCTAGAGGCCTAGATAGAGAATTGGGATCAGAGATACGGCATGATTTCGCCATACCCTCCACATGACCGTTTGGATGGGGAGCACGAATACATGGGTTGGTATCGCCGTGTTACACGCCTTCTGATCCGGAATCCCGTTCATCGCGCTGGTGGTCGGTACGTGTTACACCCTATGTTTTCGTACGTAAGAGTATGTCGTAAGACAATTGGTGTAAGCTCAAAAATGAGATCATTTTTGAAATCACATAAACTAAGTTAATCATGTTAACTTAGAGGTTAAAAATATTTAAGATCAGGAATAACAAGTACCAAGAGGGTTGGAAAGCTTATACGCTAAACGAATTGAAGAAAATAAGTTTTGTCGAAAGTCGACAAGTTTGGAATGTTATAACATGTACTTTTGAGGTGAGACTAGGGTGCTTAACATTATAAGCAGGTTATGCTATGAGCTATATTAGTCGTATGATAGCCGTGTGTTACGGAAATCAAGCGAGTTGTGGAACAAAAGTTGGCAAAGGTCATCACAAGTTACATTCATAATGTGCTTAAAATTAGGTCAAATGTAGCTGAGCTTTTCTCCCAATGTAATTGGAATTAAGGGATGATCCAGAAATCAAATTGAAGATCTACGAGTCTAGTTTTTAATGCATTAAACCGTTTGTCAATACGACATCGGAGTAGAGAGATATTCGCGTTTTCGCAAGATCGCGCAAGCAGATCCTAATGGGGCCCACTTAGGCGGTGGTCGACCTACTTCACTTTATAAATGATTTGGACGCCTATTTTTGCTCATTTTTACTCAACTTCGTCTCTAAACTTCTCCTAACCCTCCTAAACAGATACCATAAGGGTTTGAAGTGATTCCAATGTGATTACACCATATTTCAACATCAAAAGGTAGTGAAGAGCAACACTTCTTTGAGATTATGATGTCATTGAGCATAGTTGTGGGATGTGTTTGGTTGAAAGTTCAAGTGGTTGCTGCTGGTTTAGGTGTGTATAATAATATACTACATGTTCTTGAAGTTGTTTGTATGTTGGTTGCATTATTTGAGCAAGATACTACAAAAGAAGACTTGAAATAGTTTGAGATATTATTGTTCTTAATGGAATGCTTTGGGAAGATTGTTTCCATGAAATTTAAATGGTGGGAAACCTTGTAAAATGACTTGTTTATGCTGTTATTTTCATGAATATATTGTCTACATGTCGAACTTGCTATTGGTATTGTGAATAAGAATATAAAGGACAATATAACAATGAAAAGTTATACTTGTTGTTGTTGTTGGATTGTTGAGTTGTTTGAGTGTGGATTAGGTGATTAATAGGAGGTTGGAAGTCCTCCGATTTTACTTGGTATCATGCTGGACATGTTTTTAAGTTAACTAATGTATGATAATGGGGTTGAAGGGTGCTAAAGGGATTCAATCAGAGCTTGCCGCTCGTCGTGATATGTTGATGACTTGTTAATGAAATATTTTGTACCCTATTGTTGATGTTGTTCTTATTGTATTGATATGGTTGTTGTTGTTGGTATATGGTATTGGAGGAAGCCCTTGTTACAGGGGAGATGCTGCCCGAATTTACGTAAACGAGCTACTAGCTTAAGTTACAGACTTAGCCTTTACTCAGCACTGATTTTGAATCTCCTTATGCTATGGCAGATTGAGTTGAGTTGATTGAAGAGTTGCTTGGAAGGTATTGAGGAATCAACAGGGTTAAGGTATGTTAAGGTACTTTCTTCTTTCTTTTGGCATGATCTAAAGTGAAATGAACGTAAATGATACGCTATTTCATAACGGATCTACTCCTAGTAACTAAGGTTTTCCATGTTGTTCTTTCCTTATCAAGTTATTCTAAGCATGGATATATGATGCTTGAATCCTATTGAGGTTCATATTGATGGTATGATGTCCATAGCGTTAGTCGAAGGTGCAACGACCTTATGTCACTCCGAAAGGTTTAGAACGTGATTCCATGAGTCTAGCATGCGTTATATATATCTATCTATCTTACTCTACCAAGCCGCGCTATAGTCGGCCAGGTACGGCACCTATTGTGCAACCACAGATCAGTTGGATTTTACCGAGCTCCACATGGCCAGGTACGATTCTACCAAAGCCTTATGATGGCTGGGTACGTTTTTACCGAGTCTTCTTCGAGGCCGGGTACGATATGATGATGATGATGATGCCGACGGAGGCATATGCTTTTAAAAGTTTATGTATATATATGTATCATGCATTTCATGTTAGTAGCTCTCAGAGGCACTTAGATGCTACATGTTATATCTCTTCTATCTCTCTTTACATTACTATTCTTATTTATGTTTTCCTGCCTTACATACTCGGTACTTTATTCATACTGATGTTGTTTTTGCCTGGAGACGTTTTATTTCATGCTCGCAGGTCCTGATAGACAGGTTGACAGTCCTCCTAGTAGGCTATCAGCTCAGCGGAAGGTGTTGGTGTACTCCACTTGGTCTGAAGTTGCATGTTAGGTCAGTATGCTTTGGACATGTATTGATTGGTATGGCAAGGCCCTGTCCTGACCTCTATGACATTTATGTACTCTTAGAGGCTTGTAGACAGATGTCATGTATATGGATACTTGTATGGCCTTGTCGGCCTATGTTTTGAGCCTACAAATGATCATGTCGGCCTTATAGACCCGTATGTCACATGTATAAGTTTGTATAACATGTTAGGTCATCATATATCGAGTATTCCCTTATGTTTTATTCTGGTTATCTCATGACAGCCTTTCCGTTTACCCATAATAGTACGATAATAAAGATATGATATGTTGGTACTCGGTTGAGCAAGGCATCGGGTGCCCGCCGCAACCTTTCGGTTTGGGTAGTAACAAAAGTGGTATCGGAGCAGTTCTGTCCTAGGGAATCTACAAGTCGTGTCTAGTAGAGTCTTGTTTATGGGTGTGCTATGCACCACGCTTATAAGCAGGAGGCTACAAGGCATTTAGGACTGTCACTCTTTCTTTTCATTCTAGATTGTATAGTAGAGCTCAATTGTAAGAATTCAAATTCCTAAATTCTATTTTATTCGTAATACGACGGTACCTACATCAAGAAAGACAGTTTGTAAGATATTGAATGTAGATGTGGAAGAGTTGAGTCAGAGGAACTCGATTTTGCATCATGATTATGATGAGTATATGTGAGGTCTTCAAAAGATCATGTGTGTACTAAGACGTGTAAGCTTATTGATAAGGAGCCCTAAGGAATGAATATCTATCCACCCATATGGTAAAAAGCAATAAGAGAATCAGAAGGTAGATATAGGTTTCAACAAGTAAAAGAAGCAAGGTGAAGAAGGGTACGAGGTACCCAGTTAGTGAAGATTACCAGTTTTTACAATTCAGGCAGAGAAATTTAAGTATTTTGAGTTACATTTAACAGTAACAGAGATATATACAATTGGCCACACCCATCTCAGTTATGCCTTATGGGAGCTAACAGCTATTTTTTAAGAGACGGATGTAATATCAGGATCTAGCTGGGGTTAGAGTAACCCAAAATGGTTGATGGATTGTTAGCGTTTGCTTACATTTCTGAAGGATATTTCAAACGTGGTAATAGTTCTCCTTGTGAGACACCCAAATGGTACACTCTAGAATAGTACAATCAGATATGAATACTAGAACGTTCAGGAATTTCAGAAGATATGCAGTGGAATCCTAAAAGGAATAAATATTTAACTTAGTATGACTCCTGACCCTAGGAAAAAAGGAGGATGTTAGGTGACCCGAAGAGCCAGTGAAATAAAGCAAGGGGAGCTAAAAGTGAAAGAATATTTTGTTGAACTTTTCAGAATAAAGTGATAGACAAAAATATTAGCAGGAGAAGACTGTTTTGTTGAAGTTTTCAAAATAAAGTGATAGAAAGAAATATTAGCAGGGGAATAAAAAGAGAGTAGATGAAGCATTATGAGTAATATGTGATAAATGGATGATAATGGTAAATCAAAATATGACAGGATTACAGAGTGTATAGTCAAGTGAAGGAAAAGACAAGAGGTGACAGGCCTTGAGACAATAAAAGAGAATAATCCATAAAGTCATATCCTCATTTCGAGAAATGAGTTGGTGACTCCAACGTGATTACTAGGAGGAAAAGTTAGACCCTCAGGGTAATAGAAATTAGTATGGGCAAGTAACAAGATAAACTGAATATGAATTAGGGAGCAAAGGATTTTATAATAGTCGACATCGTGATAATTTTAGAGATCGTGTTCCAATAATATAGAATGGACAACAAAAGAATAACCTTTAAAGGTAATTCAGGAAGTTGCTTCCCTAAAACAAGCACTGTGAGCAGAGTTAAGCTTAAGGGACTAAGTGTGTCATTTACACTAGGTGTCACCTTTGTGCGTAAGAAGTTCAGTTATCGCTGGTATAGAAGAGTTACCGCGAGGAGAGTAAGATTTCGTGAAGATGTGAAAAGATACCTAAGATGAAGAAGTAACTATGGAATAGTAAAGGAAGAATGTGGTAGAAAGGCGGAAGGAATAAGATTGCATTTATTCAGATCCTACAGATATGATACGACTCCAGAACATTATGCAAGCATGATGCCAGGCAGATATATTATTGATAAATAAGTGCAAATGTACACTTGATATATAAGGAGGCAGTGCGAGGGGTAAGTTAAGACAAAGGATATAACCCAAGAGAGATTACGGAGAATATAGATATGAGAATGGACCAATGAGTAGTATGTAGTTGATTCAAGAAGAGCCTAATTATGGCTAGACAAGAGGTCATAGATAAATTAATAGATCATGCAAGATAAACGTAGTGAAACCCAACATAGGGAATTCAGTCTAGCAGATATGATGACATCGTGATCCTTGAGAAATATTCAGATAGGAGTTGGGTAGTTAAAGGTAACGTATAAGTGTTATGGAAATAAAAGAAAGTGCCACAAGGAAGATAGTCAAAATTTCAGTTCAGAAGCAACCTTACGAGCACAAGGGCGCGGAGGTAAGTAACTAAGGATAATTATAGCCGAGTGAGAAAATCAAAAATTTCTTCGGGTATACGGTGTAATAAGCTTGCAGCTTTACAGGAGTGAGAGGATCTCCCCCTAAGGACTACCACGAAAGACTAGCTGAGGAAATAAGGGAGAAGGCTTCAACCTAAGTATAGTAACTTGAAGAAGAAATGATCTTGTAACAATAGTCTCATTAAAATATTTTATACACTCCATAAGAAAGTGGCACCTATCGTGGCTAATGAACGGGAAAAAAAATTCAAAGGTGATATTTGAGAACATATGAGTTACAGGAAATTCCAGCATTCGTGGGCAATAAGATAAGCCAAGTATTCATGTATCAAGTGGCAGAACGGCTAGGAAAAGTAATTGCTTACATTTAAAGAAAGATGAGAAGGCGCGAAAGATTGTTCAATCAATGACCCAGAGTTAGTTACGTTGTGAACGCACTTAAGAAGTGTTATCCATGCAGCATATATGTTGACATTCATACAGCTATAGGAGACTCTGGTATAAGATAAAAGAAAAAATTGAGTCCACGTACAGACAAAGGCTTAAATTGTTAGAAGATTATATCATGGATGCTACATGGAGTCCATGAAAGGCTAATGTAATAGCTAATACCCTAAGCCGAAGATTGGAAGATAGCTTAAGCCTACATAAAGGTTGAAGGGGAAGAGGAAGCTCAAAAGTTACATCAGGAGTCTGATTGTTAGACCCAGATGATTATAGAAATCATGACTCAAACCATTATAGAATCACTTTTAATAGCATAAGTACAAGAGAGATATTACAACGGCCATATTCTATAAAAGCTCTACGATAAAGCAGTTAGAAGAGTACCAGCCTCATAATACGTCAATATGAAGCTACTACCAGATTGTGTATGCACCGGGGGTGCAAGTATTGTAGTAGAGCTTCAAGGTGTGTGATGTGAATTCCACCAATGTGAAAGGGAGGCTATGAAAGCGATAGAAGGTAGGATGCGAGATTTAAAGGTAAGTATGTTAGATATGAGCAAGAAGGTGACGATAATAGGTAAGGTCTCGGGATTAAGCCATCAAAACAAGAGAGCTAATGGTTTCCGTAAGTTATAGAAAGCTCTGTATAGCCAAAATGAACTTGCAGGAGTCTAAGACTAGGAGCAATTAGGAGAGATGAAATGCTGCCCTGGTAGTAGAATAAGGGTGTAATTATGATAGATAAGAGGATGACGTTTATGCCTTTGATTGAGTAATGATTTAAAGAAAAGGGATTTCATGAATTGCATAGGATTAGAATACCCCCATAAGATGAATCACGTTGGGATGCTATGAAATACGATTATTAAAGTATAGTATCGTCCCTAGGTGGATCGAGAAAATCACTTCAAATGTTCCCCGATGTGACGTGAGCCCTAGTGACAATGTATTACGTAAGAGGTTTCAAATTATCAGTGGTAGATTATGGATCAACATTAAGGTGAATCACCAATAGATGGATAAAAGTTCCAAAGTATGATATGAGATTAGGTTGTCATTCTTAAGATGAACAGTAATGAGAAAGCATTAAAGGACTTAAGATTTATAGATATAGGATAAGCAGCAAGAGCGTAACCTAGAGTTGGGTAGCAAATCTCGGTAATAATAAACTGAAGTAAGTGTTATTGTATAGTATAATCTACCTAGATGTAGTAAAGTCATAAGCATAGATAAACTGAAGTAAGTGTTATTGTATAGTATAATCTACCTATATATATCAATAGCCTGAAGACACTATGCCATGGCCTGAGGATCTCTCAATATTGCACATCATTATTCAAAGGCGTCATGGCTCAGAGGCACCATTCTCATGGCCCGAGAACATCATTTCATGACCTGCGAATCCCTTAGCTCACGATTCATGGCCCAGGATGTCATGGTCTAAGGACATCATCCTCACCGTCCAAAGACAACCTTCATGGTCCAAAGGGGAGTCTGCATCATGTTTAAATTCTTGCAATAATACATATATGTTTGCACGCATCGTATTTGCAGGTAATTCAGGAGTTAACCGTTCTTCAAATAGGAGCAACCTTCGTTCCGGTTTCCGCTCATACCATTCATACCCGGCCATTATTCTAGAAATAACCGACTCCCATCAATTACTCGCCTTTACTCTATGACCGTTCAGATATCTGCCCTGTGATACATCCGCTACGCTTCAGATTCACATTCATAACTCCACATAAATCTATCCGATACTATCCTTCCCAAAAGAACCCTTTTCCGAAACACACGACTATTCATATAACAATTCCATCGGTTTCATTCGCCGTTGGGTCCAGAACACACACGGCCTGATTCCTGTAAAACCAGGGATATGTAGGTAGCTCAGAGACCAGGGTGCGGCCTATATTTTCAAAACACCCCTTTTCGGTCAAAATCGATCATCATTTCTTTACCCGACAACTCTTTCATCCTTCCCGGTTAAAGAGAAGCAGTTGTTGATACCCAATTTTCTTTTATTTTTAAATATATATAATATCATCATAAATATATATATATATATATATATATATATATATATATATATATATAAACATATATATATATATAGTTCATAAGCACCATCACTTTGTTTATAAACGTATACAAACACTTTTCATAATTTTTTATAATTTTTAAAGGCTTTTAATCAATTTATTCCTGCATTTTTATCATATAAATAATTATTAGTTGCATCTCAAATAATTTTTATGATGATTTATCATTTAGTTTTTCATCATTTATATCCATATTAAGCTTTGTATATTTTTGATGCATTTATCATAATCATATTTGCATCCTTAGGCTAAAATTCCATATTTTGCAATAATAGCCCATATATGTGTATAATTACATTATTTATATGGAAAACCAATTTTTATATTTTTATAATGTTCGGTAATTATTTTAAACCATTTTCATGCACAAGTGATATTTTTGTTATTTATTAATTATTTATTTATTGAATTGGGTATTTAAAATCTAGCCCCCTAAAAATCCCAATTCCGGACCTACACTACCCAATTACCCTAGCCTAATCGCCTATACATTAGCCCAAAATACCCAGCCCAAATCAATTAACCCAAGACATGTTCAAAACACCCAACCTAGTTCCCTCTAAATCACGGCCGTTGATCTCTGAAGTTCAACGGCTCACATCACTCCCTCCTTTTAATTAACCTATCCGTCCCCAAACCCTAACTCATTATCCCAACTCCCGCCTTCTCTATATTCTCTCAAACCTCTCCCCCTCTGCTCTCAAAACCCTAGCGTCGTCACTCAAATCTCTCTGATTCCAACCCCAAAAATGGAATCAATCTACGATTCCTTTACCATATTAGTCCCACCTCCCTACTGGCTACGCGTTTTTGGTATTACATAATGGCTTTCCTAAAATGGCAAGCAGATCTTGTAAGAATCGAACCAAAACTGGTTCAAATCTTTAACCTGTTGTTTATTCCGTCTGTGTTCATAGCTTGTTCTTTGTGAGTACGAATATTTTCGTATCTCTCACTGATTCATACTTAACCCTAAGGTTAGGGTTTTCAGATCCTCTTTTGATTCGAACCGAAATTGGTTCAAACTTTAATTTTAAGTGTTTTTTCGTCTATATTCACTCTATTACGCATAAATCTACCTATTTCTGTTAATTTCTTTTACTTACCCTAAATTAGGGTTTTAGACCCTAAATTTGGACCAGATCTGGTTCGATTATGTGTTATTTGAATGATTTCTTGTCCACATTCATCACATGCAATATGTATTTGGTTATCTTTATTATTTTCCGACTTGTGAAGGTTTACCTAAAACTAGGGTTTGAGACCTTTCTTTGTCTTTACTGATTTTCTGATTGATACCCTTTCCGTTCTCGTATGGGACTGATATTTTTCTTATTTCTGTTCAATCTGCCATGTTTCCTTTTTCCTTTACCTTATTTTGCCCTGAAACTGATTGTTAATCGATTCTATGTGATATTTTCCTTATTCTAAGTGTTACTCGCCTGATTGCACGCCATTATTCTCTGATTAATTCACCGAACTCCGTATTTTTTGCCTTAAAACTAGACTTCAATTGATTATGTGATTAATTTCTTTCCTTGCTTATGTGTGTATGATTTCTTTCCGTATTTGTTCGCCTAATTGAACGCTATTTAAACCTTCTCTCCTTTCCCTTTAGACAGACTTGAACTCTCAATACTCTCACTAAGAAATCTAGAGCTTAGTTCTATAATCTTTCTGCTCTCTCTTGTTTACTACTGGTTTTGGCCGGCTGAAAGCCAAGGACAAATATTCTGGACTCTCGACTCTGTGGTGTTATTCTGATTTGCCTGCTTAATTGGTGAGTGATATCCTTTGTCATCTCATCTCTATGTATCCCTGAACTATGTTTACAATCAGTATGTTAAAGTCCATTTTGATCATGATTCTGCCTATCTCTATGATTCTTTTTTAGTCCTATAGTTGGTACTATTAGTTCTGAGATTGGTTATCTTTGAATAATATGAATCCTCTTAATGGATAGCTTAATGTTTTAACTTGTCTCATGCACACTGCTTGCTAATCCTAAACCTGTTCTGAACTTAGTATCCTTAGGATACCACTAGCATGAAATTAGTTCATCAGTCCTAACTTTACAGACTTGTATTGTTACCTAATTCATGTGCCCTGCTAAGAGGTCTTGTATCCCTCTGGATTCATGTGATAATCTGACTATTTTCCTTAACACTTTGCCTAAATGTTTCTGTAATTAAACAAGGTTGTCCTAAACGTTAGCATGCACACTTAGTGTAATTAGGTCTTTTCTGACTTGACCTGTTTGAAACCGTGTACTTTGCCACCCTTGCTTGTTTTCTTAATGCCATTATGCTTACATGTTCTGTGTTCTAAAATTCTGTTATGTTAGTCTTCTCCTGATAAATCCAAATTGTTTTAAATATGTCCCCACCTCTTTTATATGTTGTTACTCCTTCATAAAAAAAAACCTCTCAATCTTAGTCCTTTAGGATCTATCCTCAACCACCCCAGTGTGAGCACTGCTTAGGGTCTATGTGAGACTATTGTGAACTCTGACGCACTAGAAACTGGTTCCTAATCTCTTTTGAATCATTTCTGGGTATGTGGTTCTGGTGTGAGCATTGCCCTAGGTCCCTGAGGCCCTTGGGAACTTTGACACACTGGAAACCTAATTTTATATGTTTTATGGGTGAATCACTCATTATTGGCTATGTTGTACCTGTGAAATAAGCCTCAAGGTGGAAATGGTTTGAAGGCTTGGTTGCCCACGTGTATTTGGGCCTAATAAAGGCTCCCTATAGTTTTTACCATTACTATCATGTAATTCATTTGCTAATTTGGTCTGTAATAACTTTGTAATAAACGGATTCTGGAGTATTTAGTAAAATCGGGGGGGGGGGGGGGGGGGGTTCTTATTTCCTTTGTTAAACTGGGTAGAAATTCTGCCTATAGGGTTTCATCTACGCTGTTAATTCTGCTCATTTTGTCCAAAACTGTTAAGTTCTACATCGTTTAGAGATCCTGCCTATAGGATTTTTATTGGTGATGTTGATTCTGCTAAAATCGTATGGGTTTTGTATTAGAAATCATGCCTATAAGATTAATATTACAACTTTTGTTAGAAATTTCGCCTATAGGATATGTTAATTTGTCCAATAAAGTGTGTTAGCGATCATGCCTATATGACCAATATTTGATTCAACTATTTTCTGGCAATGTGTCTAAATTTCTGCCGTATGCTATTTAGCTAGAAATCATGCCTATAGGATTAAGATCAATTTAGTGCTAGAAATCATGCCTATAGGTTTAATATCAGTGCAACATTCGATATCATGCCTATAAGATCAAAGCCAGTTCGTACTTAGATATCCTGCTTAGAGGGTGACAATCATCACGCTCGTAGAAGTCATGCCTATAGGATTCTGCTAATTGGTTCTGAATGCAATTGCCGCTGTCAATCACTTAGACAATATGCCTATAGGACTAAAATAACAATTCTGGATTTGTGATTGTGATGCATTACTTTCCGGAACGCCCAGATACCGTACTAAATAAAATCAGTAGGCAAATAATAGGCCTTAACACTCACATTATTAAGATTGCTTCTGTGTATCACTGCTCGCATGTTCCTTACATAGATATCCTCCCTATAGGACTTTAAGATTAATAAAGCATGTCAATTAATTGCGTGAATTTGTTGTTTATGTGTGGAGGTCAATATGAGCCCGTATCTGCTTTTTATCTGAAAGTCCTAATTGGTTTGCTTGTCACCTAGTCTTTTACATTCAATTTTGACCAACCCAGGCTTAGTCTAGAACTATCCCTAATAGTGGTCCCAATACCTCCAGGGCCATAGGTAAGGGACGGGTAGTGCACGGATAGGAATCGAACTAGAATCAATTAGAGCGCTTTAGGTAACAACTGGTGATGCAAACTGGTATAATATGAGTTATCTGCTCTAGGTGCCCTAACGCACCTTAATCCGTTAGGTGGCGACTCTAACCAATTCATTTTCCCTACCCTCTCAAAGGAGTTGTCAAATGTCGAAACCCGATTTCGCGAGAAAAAGGGGGCGCGACAATGAGTATATGTGAAGACTTCAGCAAATCATGTGTGTACTAAGACGTACACGAGAGGATGCGCGGTTAGGTTACAAGGCTACGTATGTGCCACCTGAGGAGTACCATCATAGGCCACACGTGGCCCCAGCACGTGGCAGGCATAGCCAGAGAGGAAGGGGTGGCCCACGTGATCGTGGTGGTCGGCGAGGACGGGGTCCTCAGCAAGGGGGCGTTGAGGCACCCGTGGAGGATATTAGAGATGATCAGCTGGGTGACTACCCTGAGCCACACAATTCTCGTCATGATATACTGTCATTCAGCCTTCAGCTGTCACCACATCTCCAGTGTTGATTGTTGCCCCGCCGTTACGCAGTATATTTGGGATCAGTATTTTCCTAGTCGTACAAAGCCATCGAGAGTTGCTGAGGATTGTCCGATAGAAGACGTGCATAGTGGGCGACGACTGAGTTATGGCTCATCATCGAGGGCTGCTGAGGATATTTCAGGCACAGATAGGGAGACATCACATCAGGTCGAGACATCATAGCCTTCATCTACTCTAGTATACCTAGGAGTTCCCACAGAGCATTGTACGGCAACTCAGGCGCAGGTTTGTTTGTATTACTATTACTTCAATTTATTTTTACCTTATAGATTAGTCAGTATTATCTAAATTGTTTATATTTTCTAAAGATTTTATCATCAGCCATCACGGAAGCCACATTGTGAGATACTCGCTTGGCGGAGACGGATGATCTTATTCAGGAGCCCGCTAAGACCATGGTTTGACCATTAAATTTTTTTGCTAACATGTACGTTAGTATTCTATATTTCATATACTAAATTATCTTATTATTTTGTAGGTTACCGATGGCTCAACGGCCGCTTCTACTGAGCCTGCTAGCCTTACTGACGATCATGTTGCAGCGCATCGTTTGATAAATAGGCAACGTGATAAGGATGATCCTGATAGCATAGCCGGGCGGGAAGGTATGTGCCTCAGGCCAGCCAATGCTTTAAAGCATACATGTTTTGGGACTCATCGATATGTATTTTGAGTTGTATATATGATATTAAATATCTAATAGTAACATTATTGATGTGCTACATAATTTGCACATGTGTTTTTATTTTTCAGGTTATTTATTAGATTAACATAAATTTAAATTCATTAAAAATTACAGATAATACATGACACGTACAACATAAAATAAAAAATTATACTTAACGCATCCATGTGTTTGTTTAGTCACGATCTCCCATTATTATATGCTTCAACCACTGAAATTTTTCTTCCAACTGATTATTTTCTTCTTTTGCCTCTTTCAGTTTCTCTTTCACTGTCGCAAGTTGTTCTTGGAGTTTCAAGATCTAGAGTTCGTACTCATCGGTCAGATTTCAAATGTTTAGCAAATATGATTTTCAGTATTCCTAGTTAATGGTTTTATCATATCAATCTTCAAATTTACATTGATTTTCGTCCTACAAATGGGGATGACAACAAAAGACTATTAATTAACATGTTATAAATAATTTATTAATTAACATGTTATAAATAATCTATTAACCAACATAACTTTCAATAATAATAACTTACAACTTCTTTACACATCCAACGTCTGCGTCCTAGATTGCAATTTGACCAACATGGATTCAAAATTGCATATTCGCCACAGTAACACCTTGGTACGTCGTTGCGTCCAGACATGTCGTAATGCTCGAACTTGAAAAATTTATGGAAAGTTGTTTTCTTCGTTTGGTTATGCCGCAAATAATAATGCAAAATGTGTGGGGTTTCTATAGACAGCTATGAGTGATTTTAGGTTACATAACACATATTATTGATGCGTTATGTTTCGCGTGCTAATGGTTCTTTACGGTACAAGTCGGTGCAGCTTTTTCAGGTCGACATAACAATACACATAATGCATATTGTTGATGCGCTATGTTTTGCGTGCTAACGATTCTTTACGGTACAAGTCGGTGCATATTTTTCAGGTCGACATAACAATACACATAACGCATATTATTGATGCGCTATGTTTCGCATGCTAATGATTCTTTATGGTACATGTCGGTGCAGCTTTTCTAGGTCGACATGGCAATACATATAACGCATATTGTTGATGCTCTACGTATAACGTACAAGTTCGTGCAGTTTAGTTCTTTTTAAGTTGAACCGACATTCTAGTATTAAAAAACCATTTCAAGAACCATTACAACATCCATTTTAGAAATGTCACTAACATTTAAAAAGTTGTTTAAGAAGAGGAAAAAAGGTGAAGGTAGTTCAACAGATCCACATGGAACATGTCATAACACAATCGATCCCTACTTTGAAAAAAAAAATATGCTAGGTTGCTATACTGATTTGGTGGATGAAAAGTGGTATGGTGTTCTACGACCTTTGAAAAATAAGCCTATCAATTTTCACACTAATCTCAAAGTTGTTGGGCACATTATTGAGGGGGAAGCTCATTCTACAAAGCCTGAAGGTATGTGAATTTGGGGTGAAAACTACAATGGGTTTTCCTTTACTCAAAAAGTTGTGATTATGAATTACTATGCCATTGGCATGGGCTAGTTGTACCACAAACACTGTCTGCAACATTCCAAACAAACACACACAAAAATGAACTAGAAGTGATTCGACATTTGATGAAGGAGATTTTAGAGATGGAAAAGGCACTAGCCGTTCATCATGCACTGGATGATCTTAACTACCTGCAAGGAACGGAGGATCAGTATTGGAATTTATTAGAAAATGAACAATTGTATAGAGACTTTGATTATCCTGTATTTCCAACAGTTGTCGAGTGGGAGGGACTACCTGAGTTTCTACAGTAGACGTTGGACGTAGGAGTCCTATATTGTTGTAGAAATCAAGCAAGTGATATTATTGATGATTTCAATGAAATATGAGAAATGTGTGTCAACTGGGGCCTAGATTATGATGTCCTTAGTCCCGACGAATGCGTACAAGATATTTACAAAGAAGATGAAGACAATGATAATGAAATAATGTCAGACAGTGATGATAATGGCGAATGAAAATTGTTATTTATTTGTTGAAGTTATTTTTAGTTGTTGTATTTAATCTTCAATGCTAAATGCCAATTAATTTAAGCCTATTGGAAACTTAGTTTATTCCATAAATATTTACAAATAACACCATTACAGACATTTAGTACAACAAAAATACTGCATCAGAATACTAAGTTTATCTTTGAAAATTGGGCACATTGGATGAACTGCCACCAGGAGCTGAATTACCACCGCTACCCAAACCAACAAAAGGACATTTACGGCGATCGTGTCCTGTTTGGGAACATATAATACATTTACGCGCATAAATGGTATCACCAACATCCATTTGGTTCTGTATCCGTGTTCTTTTTTGCTCTTACCGGTGACACACATAATCCTTGTTACACACTATTTTAAATGGTTCCGTCGGCCAATACTGCTCAGCACTCACTAGTTGGAAGTGGCCAATATAGGTGTTTACATATGCAGCAACACTATATTTGTTATCAACGTACCTCGTCGCCGCAAAACCTGTATGTTGAAAGCACTTCATGGCATGTGAGCATGGCAAGTGATAGATCGACCATTTCCCATACGAACATAATCTCCTGGATTCATTGATGGTGTGTGTATTATTACCGCGATTTTGATGCAGACCAGTGCGAACTTCAAAAATATTTTGCTGGTTGCAATACTGCAAAAATGTATGCCAATGTGCTCGCTTCCTATATTTCTTAAATCATTTTATCGGCAGTGGCATAAATTGAACACCCATTTCCAGCAAGGACGATGCACTTCGGGATCTTTCAACAAACCTCTCCGCCATCCGCTTGAATGATATCCGCACCATCGCAGTGACAAGCAATCCACGGGCAGATTTCAACAACTCGTTGAAAGACTCTAACATGTTTGTAGTCAAAATTTCCCATCTTCGACCACCATCCTTATGCAAAGTCCACTTATCAAGCTCATGTCGCATCAACCAACGATAAGCTTCTGGGTCTTCCTGCCTAATCAATTCCATTCGGCTCCTGAATTTACATTCTTGATGATCTGTTGCAGCCATCCACATTAAATCATGTAAGCTCTTTTTCGGATGAGCCCGGTGGAAGTTGGCCTTCAGTTGTTAACACAGTAACGGTGGTAGGCATACAGTTCCTGCCATACTTCCAAAGTCTGTACAGAACTTAAAATCCCACCATGCTGATCAAATATTAGACAAATACCTGAACGTTGTCTAACAATGTGCTCTTTGAAGTGGTTCAAAAACCATGTCCAAGTTTCTTAACTTTCATTGGCATAAATAGCAAATGCGAGGAGAAATATGTTTCCATTAGCATCTACTGCAACGATAATCAACATCTTAATATCATGCTTTCCATATATATGAGTGTCGTCTACAGAGATTATCGGTCGACAATGCACAAAATCATCAATGGATAGTTTAAATGCACAGAACACATATCTAAATATGAATTTCGGTATTTCCGGACTCCGCTTAAACTTCCATTCAACAACAGTCCCGGGGTTAAAGTGTTGCAAAGCAGTTATGTACTTGGGTAGAGCGGTAAATGGCTTATCCCAGTTACCATAAACAATCCCAAACGCACGTTTACGCCCGAGAAATGTCTTTCTTTTTGTAATGGTACAACCATATACCTGGTGGACAGATGTAAACACTCTTTAATATTGTACCTTATGGATGATTCAATGTGTGGCATCAAGACAAGAGAAATCAAGTCAACGTTCAAGTTAAAATGATTCCCACTGAATGTGTCCCCACAATCCACGTATTTGTTTTCAACTTTCTCGCATGCAGCATCTATCTACAAACTTGAAACCATCTACGATAAATAACCTTATATACTTCCGAATATGACTCATGAACCTCGATCTCACGACACTCTTATATGTTTTACATTCGCACTGCCCTGCTAAGGCGCGCTTTATCAGCAAAAAGCATATTCTTGACATCACTGTTGGTCTAGATTCATCCCAAATTGCTATATGAATGTCATCAAGATCCCTTGTAAGGGCATCCACATCCGGCATACTGGGCAACTGATCAAGGTAGGGAATCTCCCTTGAATAAAAGGACACATGAGACTCGTACACACTGGGTCTAACCGGAGGTGGAGTCTGCATATATGGAGCATGCTCATTGGTGGCATCATGCTCCCTCGGCAAATCAGGTTGCTCATTCTCATTCTCATCAGCAAAGCACATTTCCTCATCATCGTCGTCCTCATCAAGGAAGGGTGTATCATCTCCAAACTCATCAGCATTATTATCATAATCATTATCATCTTTCTGACTTTGTGCATCTGCCAGATCCTGATTAAATATATCGTATTCGGGCAACTGAGTAATGACAGGACCTTCAAGTTGCTCGTTTTCACTGTACAACCAATAAAATAAATGACTTTCTCAAATTCATCCCAACATTATATATTAACTTTATCTCTTAACTTACAATTCAGAATCTGTTGATATCCCATAATGCATATTATCGAGTTGCTGATGACTCACGGATGAACCACCATGATCCAAAATACCAAAATTGGGCATATTCCAACTGTCTGTTGGTCCATAACTTATAAAATTCATATCTGGTCGGTACCCCCTTTAGAATATATGAGTGTTAGTACGAATATGATACATAAAAAAACATACTAAGACAAAGGAAAATTTAAATTTACCACTCGGCGTGTGGATTATGTAAACTTGGGGAGAAATTATGTCCTAGCTCCTCATTCGCCCGTGGAGATAAGATTAGATCTGGCCAAACTCTTTCAAACAGAACCTGGTCGGATAAAACTGCTCCAAAAATACCACCCGATGATTGAGGGTTATTCCTATTTTGTGGAACCTCAATATTGCGAGCGTATTCAGACTTGAAGATACATTTCCAGCATTTTATCACAAGAAGTTTCAGGTGTTCATTCGGAGTCCTCAAAATATCTTTTAGAGTTTCATCATCTTCGATGTTAAACTCAGCATAACAAGCAACCTATTGCGTAATAAGAAAATATGGATATTCCAATTACTTTAATATTAACCGAATGTTTTCTCACACTCATTCTTTTACATATCAACGATACCAATCTATCGTACTCTAATGTAAGTAGCAACTTAACAATACACTGTGGAGAACAACTATAGTGCACTGATTAGTTATTCTCCATGACAACCTCCCCCTCCCCCCCCCCGTCCCTACCTACTACTATCACTACTACTTTATTCTCTTCTAACTACTACTTAGTCGTA
>NW_017673866.1:72723-74039 GCF_001879085.1 Nicotiana attenuata | reverse complement strand
CCAATATAATGCAACTCTAATTTTTGCTCTTCAAACATTATGGCAAAATACATAAAAAGTTAAGTGAACAAATATTTCGCAATGAGTAGAGGAAAATAAAAAGGATGCAGAAGACTGACCTTCGGAATGGATTTTTGAAAAAAGAATGAAGCTCCTTAAATAAGCAAAAAAGTTGTTCGGGGGTACAATAATTGGAGGGTATAGCTCATTAATATTATATATATATATATATATATAGCGCAGTAAAGCTATGCGATATACCCACCAATTATTGTGGGTCAGTTATTAGAAGTATAGTGCATGGATTGCATGCGCTATACCTTAACGGACAAACGTGCCATTAAGGTATAGCGCATGCAATCCATGCACTATACATAAAATGGTCATCAATTGTTTTTTCACCTATTTTGGTGCTTTGTGTCCAAAAAAACCACACTTTGATTCCGGACTCTTTAAATGTTATCGTCCTGGCCTATAATATCTGCTCTCTTTTTCTTTTCTTTTTTCTTTTTCTTTCCTTTTCTGCCTTAAGATAAAATGAAAGGACCCGAAAACGACCAACTTCTTAAAAAAGGGAACAAACCTATTTTCTTTTTAGTCATTTTCAAAAAGAATGATCCCTTTTTAAATTTTGAAAGAATATAACTTAAAATTTATCATTTTACCCTTAATGAGATGATTTATATTCATACAAATATCTATGCTTTTTTTTAAACTACAAATTTTATAAGTCTTATTTTTTTTTAAAACTTCGCACTTAGTCAAATAAATTCAAATAAATTGAAACGGGAGGGAATATATCACTAAGCATTATGGTGGGACGGATAGGATTCCTTCACGTTTAACTAGAGGTCTCATGTTCCAGCCCTTGTTATGAAAAAAAAATTGGAATATGCAACTTCCCCTTTAAGGACCTTACGTAGTGCGATCCGGATTAGTCGAGGTCACAATACGGATATCAAACACCAGGTGAGAAACAAAATTATAAAAAATAAAAAAGTTACTCCTACCTAATATCCGGTGAGCTTAGAGTTTCAAAGAAAGTGATTGGATATTATTAATGGCCCACTAGATTAGGTTACATATATGTTACGCTACTTTGTTAATGAATAGGTGGAAACATAAAGAGTACCAGCATATTGACGCAATTGCAAGTTATAGAAAATGCTAACTATCCACGAAAATTGATAGCCATTTGGGGTGTGTTTGGTACGAAGGAAAATATTTTCCAAATTTTCCATGTTTGGTTGGCTTAAATATTTTGGAAAATATTTTTCTTATGAACTCATTTTCCTCCAATTGGAGGAAAATATTTT
>NW_017673866.1:43318-72709 GCF_001879085.1 Nicotiana attenuata | reverse complement strand
TATATATATATATATTTTTCTTTACCTTAAGTTTTTTTTTTTTGCAATTACAAATTTCTGTTTTTTCGTTTTTCTGCACCACCCACCCAACCCCCCTCACCTGCACCCCCACTCCCCCCTCCCCGCACTAAAAAATAAAATTTTTACTTTTTATTTATAATTTAAATTTCTGGTTTTTTTTTTTTTTTGGTTTTGCTGACCCCCCCCCCCCCCCGACCCCAAAAAAATATTTTTTAAATATATTTTCAGTTTTAATGTTTTATTTATCGGTTTAAAGGTTCAAAAATTATGAGTTTGGAGGTTTATGTGTTTGGAAGTTTACGGGTTTAGAAATTATAAAGTTCACAGGTTCGAAATTCCGCGGTTTTGAAAGTTTAGCGGTTCGAAAGTTTATGAAATTTGTGGGTTCGGAAGGTTGTTGGTTTGAAAGTTTATGGCTTCATGTTTATTATATCTAATATTTATGAATACTCTTGAGAAATCATTTTTTTAATTTGCGTACCAAATACCGAAAAATGAATAAGATTACAACTTGACGAAACACTTTCCGTTATACGAAACACACCTTCGATGAAGAGAGAGATACGGTTAAACAGTAGAGCACTATTCTTTAATGCTAGCGACAGCAATATTCCTAGAAACTTCTCTTTATCTTGACAAACACGTTTGGACAAGAATTAATTTCGAGATCAAACTTTGTTGCCCAATTTATAAGTGTTAGGAACTTTAAATATTCATGTTTGAATGAAAATGGAATCTTAAAAATGGATGGTAGTCAAACGCAATTCTTTACAATTAAATCTATTTTTGTCGAAAGAGCTCCTGCACATCTCATTCCAAGACGCTAGATAGTTATGTAGATTTACCAAATATTATTTAATTCATTAATTAATATATTATGTTGAGTGCTATAAATATTCACAAAAATATACTGTACACTACATATGTCTATTGATACTTCACATTTTCATTTTAAGTATCTCATGAATCGTGATGTATCAGTAAATGATATTATGTCATTGAATGAAAGTAGTGACTGAACTTGCTAGTGCCATTTAGTTGCATCAAGTTTTTGTGCCATTGCCGAGGACAAAATAGGCTATAAATATTTTCATATGTTCAATATTTTTCATATGTTTTTTTTTTTTTTTTGTTCTTTACCCTTAACTGTGTTCTTCTAGTGCATGGCTCAAGCTAGCGTGAAGGACTAGTCGAATAAGATCATCAGATAGAACACACTCTTCATCAAAGGTTGAGGAAGCAATATGAGTTGTTAATATTATTAACCACCAAATCCTCCAAATCTGAATACAAAAAGTTCATTGCTTGGGGAGTTATGCAACTCTCACCATAGATGCATACAGAAAGCAGGGGTGTACAAACCGCACCAAACTGAAAAGTCAAACCAAATCGATTAAAAAACCCAACTAGGTTTGGTTTGATTTGGTTTGGTGTTGAGTAAAAAAATCCGAACCAAACCGACGTATAAATATAGAATTTTCTTTAAAAAATGTCTAGAAATATTTGAGATTCTCTTACGGGATACAATATTTAAGAAAATATGAAGTGCTCCATATTTATTAATCTTAAATAAATGGGTTATATGATTATTTTCTTATTAAGTGTTACTGAAATACGTCATGACCACTCTCTTTGTTCTTCCATGTTCATATGTTAAGATCTATTAAATTATTATATCTTTTTCGAATTTCAAGTGATTATTATTATTATTTAGGTATCAAATGATTTTTATGTTTAATTACTAAATTCGGTTAACCTTGAAAGTGTATAACAACGAAAATTGTTGTCAGACGACTAAAAACTATCATGCGTTACTAAGTAAATTGACCCATAAGAATATTTAATAGATAATATGTCTGTCAATTTTTTACATTTTTACTAAATATATTTACTTATAAAAAATTTAACAAAGTAAGATTGAAATAATATTTAAGTAACAAAAAACCCGAAAAACCCGCCAAAACTGAACCAATTCAAACCGATATAGTTGGTTTGGTTTGATTTTGATAAAAATCGAACCCATCCGGTCCATGTACAGCCATACCAGAAAGTATGTAACACTTTAAAGATTAATGGAATGACAATTGACAAAGTTTTGCAGAAACATTGGCTCAATGCCAACTTTCCCAGAGGAGATTTATTTAACAAGAGGAGGTTTTTAAGGAGATTGATATTCAAATGCAGAGCCAGTCTTTAGTACAAATTGTCTGTGCTTAAGGATCCAAAAGGTTTCACTATCTTGCACGCTAGGCAATTAATACTTCCTGAAAATTATGTGATTCTGGTGCTAGTTATTATAATTTGATACCCTCAAGTATACTCACAGACCGGCTTGCCCAACTCTCTTTACGAACAAGGTTCCACTAGCAGTTACGTTCTAAGTTGCTTCTTCACTCTTCTGGAGCATGAACACATAATTCTGTAGTAACTAAAATTTGTAATTGCTCCTCCAAATCGTTGCATTTTCTTCTCTGCTCGCCGAGATTTTGATTCTATATACAAGGATCCACACTTCACCATTCAAAATGTACAAGACATAAAATGAAAATTTTCAGATAATCGACAAACGTATGGTTAGCAACTGCACTTCTGCATCTTTATAGACTCATTTAGGAGCATGTTGCAACCAATTGTCCCGTCTCCTATCCAGCTATAGCAGAAACTATTTATTAGAATGTTATCAAAAGAACTGCTGAATCAGAATTTTCGATGCATATAGTAGCTTATCTCGCATGAATTTGATAGATGCAAGAAACTTGTGCACTCAACATTACTCACTCTTTCCATGGAGGAGCATGAACAAGTCCTGCCTTCCCTGATTGAGATCTCTGTATCACCAAATCAACTAAAAGCAGCTATAACAGTATTACTACTCATATGGTGCACCAGTTAATCCAGGTTCTTCATCTTCATCCATTTCCTGCTCCACACCTTTAACCTCGGGCACATAATGCATGAGCATGTTCTCGATACCAGATTTAAGTGTAACGGATGAGCTAGGGCATCCACTGCATGCTCCTTGCATTTTCAATTTGACTATTCCCGTATCTAAATCAAATCCTCGGTATACAATGTCCCCACCATCATCTTGTACAGCTGGGCGAATACGAGTTTCTAAGAGTTCCTTAATCATTGCAACTGTTTCTGAATCATCCTCATGGATAGCTGTGTCCATGGAGGCTGCAGTGCTGGAGTCGAGGAACAGCGGCTTACCAGAAGAATAGAAATCCATAATTGCTGCAAATATTTCAGGTTTGAGGAAGTCCCAGGAAGCATCTTCACTTTTTGTAACAGTAACAAAATCTGATCCAAAAAATACACGTGTAATCCCTGCATGAAGGAAAACAGGATTAAACTCTTAGGCGCATTCATGAAGAAAAAAAAATAAGAATACTTCCTTTGTCTAATTTCTCTGACACAATCTCCTCCTATGCGTCCCAAATGTTTCACATAGTTCTACAAATATCAATCGATACAACTCATTTGTTTCAAGAATTCAAGTATCTATTATGCAACTAAGCGGTTACTTGATGTTTCCTCAATTACACTAACTTATCAACTATTACGCTTATTTCTTAATGAACTTAACTATATTTATTATATACAAGTCAAACTTACGTCGTAGAATTCCATATTCATTCAAATTATGTCACCCATGGAAGCAATTTGCAAAGGAAGTTGTCTCAAATACATACGCAATCTATCATGATTCACGCGGATTTAGCAAAAAAAAAACATAATACCATGGATGCAAAAGATCTATATTATGATAAAACCTATAGTTAAGTCTGGCTTCTTTTTTTTTGACAACTGAAAAGTCCCCGAGGGCAAATTGGAAACTCGGTGGAAAATGGGCACGCCTCTCCACTCTTTTAGACTTAAATACCAAGCTATTTTCTGCATCAAGGTTCGAACCAGTGACGTGCGCATAATTCACACATCACGTGTCACACTCTTACCCTTAGACCAAAGCCTTGGGGGCCTAGTTAATTTTGGCATTTATAGAAATCTTTTGTGTTAGGGAACTCCAATTTATTGAGTAATGGAAAGAAACATGTCCAAACGGAACAACATTGAAAACTTTCATTGCGGACCTCAACTAGTTTAGGCTTGAGGCATAGTTGTTGTTGATAGGGGACTATAGGAACTTCATGTCTCTATTCAGCAAGTAACCCATTTTTACTCATTTGAACTAAAGCAGAAAGTAAGAAATAAAATATATAACCTCCTGATAAAGAACAGAAAAGAGAAAATTCAGATCTTATTTGGCATCAAACAGAGAAATAAAATTCCTTTTGTATATAAGTAATCTATTGAATGGGATGTAACATGGAGGTACAACTATACACAAAGGTACCTGTTCGGCTCCATCTGGTTCATTAGTTCCATGATGCTTTCTACATCATTTATAATGTTTCTCCTACCAGAGAGTATAAAACTTGAACACATCCAAAGTTTACATGAGTTATATGATGATTTTCCCCCTAAAAAAATCCTACAATTGCTTTGCCCATCGCCACGGTATACATAAAGGTATAGTCTTCTGATCTCGTTTTTATTCTTTTCCACCTTCCACCCTTGCGTACTAATAAGTCTCTGCTTCATATCTCCAGGCATCACCAGTGAATAGGATATAAGTTCAGGAACATGGTCCGAATCTGTCATCTTCCAATCAAACCTGTCGTGAATGAACAGATAACTGACTCTGTTACTTTCTCACATAGACTGCATCTTCTGTATAACATGATGCCTCCTTTCTGCAAATTTTTCTATGTTGGACGAGTTTCATGGGTTGCACTCCAGCCAAAACAATCTACTTTTTGGGGAGAACTTTTGTTTCCCTAATCATCTTCCCAAGCCAATAACTATTTTCTATCATATTTTTACTTAACAGCACCCTGCGACAAGAATTAACCGAGGATTTCCCATCTTTGCTTCCAGTCTAACACATAAAATCTAACACTACTCCAATATCCTTACTGAGTCCAGTTTTACTATTAAGTTTCACACACCCGATACATCGAAAAAACTTCTGAAAAGTCCACTCTTTTATAAAATAATCCGCTAGAGTGCAAGTCTTGTTTACGCCCAGATTATATAAAATTAGAAACTTATCCCTTGTCTCTTTTTTGATAAGGCCCTTAATGTATTTCTCTAGCTATTTGAATATGCAGACCCTTATTTTCCTCCCGCAAAACACCTTTAATCATATAATAATTTAAAAACCTCAGATACAATTCACTGGTTTTCTGCACCATTAATACTCCTTCCCATGCTTAACTGTCCAACTCTTTTACATGTTATTCCTTTTCATCAATCTCCGATGCCATTTGAGTATCAAGCTCTTGTTACATCGCTTTGCTCCTGGACCTCCATCTCTTTTATTCTTCAAAACTTGTCCCTTTTACCAAGTGATATCTTTTATTGACACAACCTCCTTCACACAAAAAAACATTCTTTATTTTAATTTTCTGCTTCTCAACCTTTGGGGGAAAGAGATAGGGACATGTAGCAAATAGGATTTCATATACATACTATTGACTATAGTCAACCTTCATCCAAAGATGAATATTATTTCTCTTTTTTGGTGAAGAGGGCAAATATTATTTCTTCCAGGGGGCTAACTTCTTTTTGCACCCTCAATCACATCTTGCTAAATTGCAGTATCTTTTTGCCTTGCCCCAAAACTAATTCCAAGTACACTATAGGAAATTTGTCCAGTATCATAGACAGCTTATGAAAGCTCTGGCCAGCATTTATTATGAAATAATTGCTTCATTCTAAGTTAATATGTAAGCCAAGATGGCCTCAGAGACTAATAGAATCACCTTCAGATGCAGCAACTAATTTCCTTTGGCTTCAAATATGAGACACCTGAATAGAGAATATAATATTCTTCAGTATATTTTTTATAATGGTGGTGTCCGGGTTAACTTGCCCACAACTCAACTATTCAACTGGATACATATTACCTCCCCTGACCAGTGTTATCAAAGGCGCGCTTAAGCCCTGAAGCGAGGCTCAAAACATGTTGAGCGATCCGCCTCGCTTAGCAGGCGCTTCAGTATTGTCATCAACGCTCTAAGACATACTTTTCCTTGCCAATGAGCGTAATCCCGAAGAGGGACACTAAACAATTGATATTTCACTTTATCAAAAAAATTCTTCAATTTCTTCGTCCATATTTTTGGTATTCATGCTTATAGATATTAGTCTTGGACTACACATACATATTTGTTATTTTTCTTCATTTGCGTCTTTTTTCATTAAAGCCCACGCTTTATTTGTGCTTTGCGCTTAAAGCCCCAACAGACCTTAGTATTTTTGCGCTTTTCGCCTTTGATAACACTGCTATTAACACAGGTAACTTTCCCCACCAAGGCTTAGGCAGATCGTAAGAAACCACCTAGTGTTTTTTGTCTCTGCTAGAAATTAAATCCTGGTCTCCAAGGTTTGCACCCACTTTATTGACCACTAGGTCACACCCTCTAATGCAATTTCTTCCACATTTCCTTTTCTACTTTAATCTTGAAACCTTGTATCCAGTCATATATAGCTGCCATTTTCAAAATCAAGCTCAGTCCCTCCATTGCCAGAACAAATAAGAAGTGACAAAGGCGATCGTCCTTTCTTAGTTCTCTCCGACGAGAGGAAGTCCTTCAGGAGATCCATTAACTGTGGTAATGCAATATCTTATCCAGCGAATCCATTTTTCTCCAAATCCCAGGTTTCCATGATCTAAAGGAGAAAACTCCAGTTGACATAATCATATTCTTTTTCTAAATCAAGTTAGAAACACTGCACATTCCTTACTTATCCAAAAGAAAATGTGCAATCCTTTCTTCAGATAATGATCTAAAGATCATTTGCCACAGGCGTGGATCAATAATTTGTCTCTCTTGGTAAAAGCATTCTTGTTCCAACAGGACAAAAAGATTCTCCTGAAGCTTATATGGTTTCCGTCAACTCTCAAAGCTCTCTTTTCCATACTGATTTTTTTTTTTTATCAAGTAATTCAATTCTAGACTTTAGTAACCCCCCCCCCCCACCCACCCACCCCACCCCCAAACAAACAGTCATACCCCTACTCTTCCCACTATAAGGAACCATACCTCAGTTATTTTCAGTCATTACATTACAGAAGCTAACAAAAAGTATGTGGCTTCAGTAAAAATCTATGATGAAGACATCAAAACAATTATAACAAAGGAAAAGTCAGTTTGTGATTGCAAAATAGCAAGTTGGCAACAAAGATGAAGTAAAATATAGTTACACTAGACGACACAACATATGACCTCAAAGTTCAAGAGAATAGCGTCTCAAAACCGCTCCTTATTATAGTAATATGTTTATGCCTAAATCTATTTCAGATATGAGACAACAAATATACTCTAGACAGTTATATTTCACATCAAATATTCAGATGTTGTTGGTACTACCTTGACCTTGATTCAAAATTGAATGCACTATGCACAGCCAGTTAGCTAGATGATAAAAATGACAACTATTTTTCTAATAGCCTAAATCCTGCTATATAGTGTGTTGACAGCTGAATTTTTGCAAATCCACCAGATTAGGCATATTTTCTTCTGCATCTCTTCCATGGTAGTCTGAGAGAGAGAGTATTATAAGCACATCCCCCCACATTTCCCGGGCAATGCACTAAAGCATCTATGATTTCAATATAAAGGTTCTAACATAGATGTTAAATGTCTAAGGCTTTTCACGATTCTAAGTTTTGAGAATTACCATCTATTCCAAAGAGAGCCTTAGCCAGAGGTGAATTCATGGCAGAACGAGCATTTGGAAAATCTGCACTCCCAGCTTCCAGAACTGGCTTCCCAGGATAGAACATAAGGGATAAAGGGTTAGGAGTCGACTGAGTTTGGATAAACAAAGTCCTCTTCTGGCCTGTTCACAGCATATACAAGATCAGAATATATAACCATATTCACAAACTAATAGTTAGCACCCCCATTTACCAAATCAAGCAATTACTGCAACAAATATGTAAATCATAAAGTCTTAAACTTTTTGTAAAGAAGAAAAATGATGGAAAAAACATTGAACGAACTTGTTCTTAGAAAAGATGCCACCTTTTTACTTGCTTCTATATGGAAATCGCATAAAGAAGCAACATTTTCCCCATCTTCTACTCTCCAAATGTTGATAATGAATCCCATCGTTTTATCAGCAGAATTTAATAAATGCCCCATTTTTGCTCAATCATTTGTCCCAAATAATCTTAAATTTCTGAAAAGATTCAACAAAGTGAATCAAAACCAGCATCGTCTCTGGTTCCCTGCCCCCAAATTTTCCAGTAAACTAAAATTAAAAGCCAAAAGTATCCAGCTAAAACCAAACAGTAATGGACAATAATAACAATGAGCAAAAAGCACATTACACACAAACTCATATACATATACATTTTCACATCAAAATATACTAGCCTCAATGTCAAACTAGTGAACTATATGAATCCTCTATATCCATTACGCTATATTCGGGTCCGTTTTCATACCAATACACAACAATTTATCTTTTTAAGATTAATTAAAGGTTCTATAGTGACTATTCTGAAAAAATAAATTAAAACTAAAAAAGGAGAACTAGCTGAATATTTAAAAAAAAAAAAAAAAAACTGACCTCCGAAATGGCTCCATGGTGAAGGATGTGAAGAAGGGAATTGCGAAGGCTTTAACGAAGTGAAAACAGATAAATTAATGGGCGCTTTGGAAGATAAAGCGTATAAGAAGCGACGAGATGTAGAAATTGCACCATTTTCTGCTACATAGGGTTTTGTTAACAATCTATTGCTGTGGAGAGTCGCTCGATTTATCAATCTCCCTAATGATAATAAACTCTTCATTACTACAGTTTTGGACTTGTTTTCGTACGAGCTTCTGATAGTTTGTTAAAGCTTAATTTAGAGATTCAAGCTTGTCGAAATGTTTCAATGGCGGTTTTTGCTTTTGGGAATTTCAGAGGAAACGTCAAAACGCGATGATGGCGAAAGTAGTTGGCACGCTTTTCGTTTTACTACGTGTGTGCAAATTTTCTTTTTATAGCTATATTTTTCTATTTAGAGCCCGTTTGGATTGACTTAAAAAAAGTGGCTTTTAAGTATAAGTGCTTAAAAGCACTTTTAAGTGCTGGAGCTTGTTTTATAAATAAGTAGTTAAGTGTTTGGATAAAAGTGCTGAAACTTAAAAAAAGTTGTTGAAGTGTTTGGTAAATAAGTGCTGGCAAGCACTTGTCTGTTAAAATAACTGAAATATCCTTAAAGTTGTTAACACTATAAAGAAAATGATTACGATAATATTTTATTCTAAATTAATACATATACCAAAAAATTATAATTTAGTTCATTTTCTATTTAAACTGATCGCCTAAATATAAATTATTTATTTAAATAACATGCAATAATCTATTATTTCACCAAAAAATATTTTTTCGGCTCATAGCTTCAAATTCTTTGTTAACATGTAGACTCATTGAAAATTTTGATTTCGAATATAGTTTCACCAATTTAAGAAAAATGAGGGATTCAACAGCAGTCTTTTAAAAAAAATGTTATGGAACCAAAAAGAAACTAAAACAAAACAATGTATATAAAATATTAAATGTATCCAACATTTACAAAGCTACAGTTGGCTTTACGTTTACAACTTCAAACAAATTGATAAAATTTTGGGGAATGGCAGCAGAGATGACACGTGATTATTAATTAGTAAGGGAAGGATAGTTTTGGATTTAGAAAAAGTAAAAGGGATAATAACTCTACAGAGAACAAAACACTGTTGAATAACTCTACAAAGAACAAAACACTATTTTTCACTCTCATGAATCCAAAACCAAAAGAGTTCGGCAATGATGGAATTTGGAAGGCACAAATTGAAAATGGCAAAGGAAAGGAGAAAAAGAAAAGATTATGAAATTTGGAAGGCAGAGATTGAAAATGGCGGAGGAAAGGAGAAAAAGAAAAGATTGGGGTATTTTGGAAATTATACATATGTATCAAGGATAGCAATGTAAAACACTTGGTCAAAGAGGGATGGCTTTTATGCTAGAAAAAAAAAGTTGGGATTACCCAACTTATCACTTTTGGCTTAATTTGGACCTTTTGGCTTAAAAACATTTGACCTTTAAGCAGATTTTAAGTTTGCCAAACACCTCAATAAGCTAAAAAATGACTTAAAAGCTGGTTTGACCAGCTTTTAAGCCCATCCAAACAGGCTCTTAGTGTGGTCAACCAAGGGCAAAATTGACATTTTGCTTATTCATAAAAATGCTTTCATATTAATAATTATCTCAATGCTCACTGACGGCTTCTCTCAAATATAATTCCAGAAGAATTTCAAGGATGGAGGAACATTGCCGCTCTTCCCGAACTCTTCCGTCTACTCTGGAGTGCTTTTTGATAGTTCTCTTCATATTTCAGGTCAGCTTTATTGTCATTTTTTTCCCAATTTCGTTTTTTTCCTAATTTCTTTCAGGTTTCTTCGGACTTCTGAATTTTGACGACTGAAAAGTATGGCTGATGTCGTTCTTAATCTGTCTAATTCTCGCTCCAATTTCATGGTTGATGTGAAGGTTTTTCAATTGTCATCCTCGCATATCTGCAATCTTTTCTTTTATAGTAGCAGATTTATTCTTCAAAAAGAAAACAAATTTGTGCCCTTCTCTCGGTTAGCTACACCCTTGTAGCCGGTGAGTTTGCCATTACTTTTTTCGCTTTGCTCATTTCTTGTGCCGGTTATAATTTTTTTTATATATATTCTAAGTGGCTATTTGTCATTATTATTTTAGATTGGTCATTTATGTGAAACACGATTATTTTGTGGCAGCTCAAAGTGTTTGAAAAGATTTGTTCTTGACAAAAATTCTCCATCCGTGTTTAGTCTTTTTTTAATATATCTTTAATGAGCATTTGCTCTTGTAATTCTATGTAGCTCCACTTATGTTAAATAAAACTATTTTGGCAGTTCAAAAATTGAGGAAATTGAGTTCTTGAAGAGCGATTTTTTTTTTTTGAAATTATGAAAGCTTATGTGGATTGATTACATGAAAGAAGAGTATTCTGACGGCTTGGGCGGTTGGAAGATTCAGTTCTTTAAGCATAGAATGTTTATCTGGCTTCTGATCTTAGTTGTCGCGTGCATATTGGTTGCTATATTCGCTCGTATACAATTTTACTATGTCTTTAGTTGTGTGTGACTACATGTAGTGGAATTAAGGAGTTTCTTTTCTATAGCACTGGATGTTGACATTCAAGTTCTACTGGCTAGAATTGGACTACCAGTCGTGCAAGCAAATAACATGTCGAGACATTAGAGATTACAGCAAGCTGCAATTTAAGTTCATGATTTTCGGGAAAAAAAACACTGAATAATAATTTATGGAGTTAAGATTATTGTTCTTTTAGTATAGTGAAAAGATCTAGGAAGAGATAACATCGTGAATGATTGCATTAATACTTTAGTTTATATCAGATTAACTCTTTACTTTTTTATTTCTTTTTTTAATTGATATTCAAGTTGTAATTACGTCTCTAACAATTAGCTATTCTTGATCACAGGAACCACATATGGCGGAGAAGAATACAATCAATTCAAAAGTTCCAAACATTTAGGGGAAAAGGTAATTTTTTAGCGCATGCAATAGTTAAATACGACATAAATACAGGGTTCATATGACTTAGAGTCAATTCATTAGTTGGTATCCCTGTTCTTTTTTTTTTTTGGCTAAAGATATCTGCGTCCTATTACAGTGATTGAGTTCAGTATAATATCTGTGAACTTCTTTCGCCCCCATTTGAAATCATTAAATAGATTAAAAAAAATTGCATGAGTACTGCTATAACTTCAACTTAGTGGGATCACTTCTGTGAGTAAAGTGCTTCTCTAGCTCACCTTATAAGTACCACTTCTCTCTTGATAGTTCTCCTTGTGCAATCTCTATTATTTAAGTTTATCCTTTCTGCCTTACATTAAGTACAACTTCTTTTGTTTGATAGTTCTTCTTAGTTTTCAATTACTGAAGTTATCATCTTCTGGAACCTTTTCAATTTGTAAATTGAAGTCCTCTAGGCATACTTGGCTATTACTTATATCCTTGACACATAACATCTGTAATATTTCTAATGTCTTCAAGTTGCCTTGCCGTCTTCCTTCTTTACTTTTAGATTTATCTTTTTTTTTTGGATTACTGTACCATCTTATCTTATTTTTCCCCATGTTCAGTAGCTATATGTGCATGTATAGTACAACTTATCTTTCTTCCTCGCTCCGCCTTTTTCCTCCCTAGAAATACTAATGCACATATGTAGTTCTTCGGATGGATATTATATATGTACCTAATGCCAGTTTTATGTCATAAAAATAAGATCATATATACTTCTAAACGAATGTACCTTCGATATCCCTATAAATTAATTCACGTAATCTATATTAGATACAAAGGTTTATGTTCTACTTGTTTATTAATTTTTTCTTTCTTTTTGGTTAACAATCAGTCCATATACATCTGGAGAACGAAGGAATACATCAATGTCAACTTGAAAGTGATGTTGAGATGGATCCATGAGCACATTCAGATGATATCTTAAAAGCTTACGATCGATCAAATCAATATCTTTGACCAGCTTTCCTCAAAGAGGCTCATAAGAGTCATTGTTTCAGGACTTGCATTTGTATAATCGAAATTAAGTTTGACGTAGCCAGGCAACGTGATAGGTCAAGCTCCTAAGGTTTGAGGAAAAGAATAGCAAGGGAAGTCAATAGGCTAGGTATTTGATATGTGATGCACCCAATTCTTTTGATTGTGTAACCTGACAATTAAATAATAATTCACTTGTTTTGTTGTCTGTTGGTTACTTCCTATGCTTCTTTGACCATCCCAATTGGATTCCAAGTGAATTCTCCAAAGCATAATTGGAGAATGGATAGTCATATCATGACTACGTTTGATCATGTAATCTATCACGTCAAATTAGCCATTCATGATCAAATAAGGAGCCACAAGCTTAAACATAGTTTCTACTTTCTAGCATGATTAAGAAAGCTCACGTAGTTGTATAAATAATAAAGCATGTCATAAGTAGAAATATTATCAAATCAAGGCATAAAGTAGTTTAAGATCTGATTCAAATCAACAACGTTGGGCCCGGGCTCCGCACGGACGATTCTCATCTAGTCATAAATACGAATATTTTCCCACACCTATAGGGTCGTTTGGTTGGAAAACAAATTATTCCATAATTAATTATTTCGAAATTAGTTATCTCGAGATTAATTATCTCATCCCCTCATAAAAATAAAAATACTACAATTCTTGGATTAGTTATACCATGATTTTATCCCTCGTACCAGATGTATAGGCCAAAATTTGTCTCAGTACTTGGGGCAAAGTAACATCGACAAAAGAGTCAGCCGAGGTCGACCAGGAAATAGTGAGGCTCGTGATCGAGATGCTAACGATGGTCGAGGTCGAGCAACGCAGAAAGAGCTGTAACGTCTAGTTTATTAGAATACTATATTAAAGAGAATATTCTCTGCACTTGTACTATTAGGGTTTGTTGGGGGTATGTCCCATACAAATAGGAAAAAAGAGAATGACCAAAGGCATGTGATATTCATTATAATAAGAGCGGACTTTACAGAAAGATTCACTCACTCTTGCAAAGATACAAAGGTTACCTTTTTATCAAGATCCTTGCTTATGTTATTCAACACTTCTCCATCAGATCCAAGGATAATTCGAATGTTCTAAGATCTATCTGTCACTCATCATTGTCAGGAGGAACAATTACCTAGTACATTATTTATTGGGTGACCCTTTTCCTATTTACATAAAAATGCCATTTATTGCGATTTATTGCTAGGTATATCTCCTTTATTGCTCGTACTTTTTTGAATATTTAATAAATACTACTGCCAACTCCACATCAGATCTATCTAATGTTAGTCGTCTATTAGAAATCCTTATCTAGGGATATTATCGTTAACTAGGTTTAATCCTTCAATAAACAAGTATAATCGTTTTAACCAAAAGTTAATACTTTTTGGTCAAACAATTTGGCGCCGCTTATGGGGATTTCTTGGTTAAATTTTTAGTTTCGTCTAGATCTATAACCAACACGGACCGCTAACGTAAAATAAAAAAGAGGCAAGAACAAGATTTCCTTTCTTTGTATGAACAGATCTAATATGGCAGGTAATAGAGAAGAAAGAACGAGAATAATGAGCGACCTCCCAACCAACCTCAAGAACACCATCAATGAGAATTCTGAAGCAGTGGACGAGGATACAACGCCCAACGCCTCCCCTAGGCGAAGCAGATCACCCCCTCCTCACTATAGCATCACAAAATCTCTTAGTAAAGGAGCCTCCACATCAATGGTGGAAGAGACGCCACCAGCAGTAAAAAGGCTCCTTGAGGCTTGGCTATCTGACACGCTAACCAATGTCCTCCATAAGCCCACTCGGGACACGGCTACAGAGAATGCTAGGACTTGCGTTATACCAACAGCGGACAAGCAGCACGACTAGTTTCCTCCAACGATGGGTATTACTCACAATGTCATTAACAGTGCAGGTGACGACACCCTCGGAGCCATTCTGAAAAGGATGGAGGAAATAGAGAACGAGAACAAAGCACTCCGAGATCAAATGAGAGAACACCAAGAAAGGGTCGATAAGATACCGAGCGCCACAAATCTCTTACCAGAGAGAGATGCTGGTCGGTTCGTCGAGCAGCCATATAGTGATGACTCCAACCCACATGCCATACCAATGACCTTTAAAATGCTGCCCTATCTGAAAATATATGACGGCACGACCGACCCCAAAGACCATGTAACTCACTACGTCACCGCCGTGGAAGGCAATGATCTCGCCAAGGAACAAATATCCTCCATTTTGTTGAAGAAATTCGGCGAGACCCTCACGGGAGGAGCGCTAATATGGTATTCACAACTGCCTGCGCTTCCATTGAGACCTTCGAAGAAATAGCCGTCGAGTTTGTAATGGCCCATGCTGGGGCCAAAAAGGCCGAAGAGAGAGTAAATGACATATTTGCTATTAAATAGTCAATGGCACTTCTGACATATGGAAGATTTCATTCCATGTTGGGTCACGGAGCTGCGAAGTCCCTCCTGATATCATTTCTTCGATCTTTTCTGGATTCAGCTTGTACCGAGGTCAATCGATGGGTCGACCTATTGAGGTCGTCCTCGTCTGCTCGGACCTCGGCACAATATGCGTTATGTAATTCATCCCAAGTAGTTGGGGGTACTTCATAAGCCGACTTAATAACTTTCTAGTTGCCCTTGAACCATTTCTGCTCAGCTCGTTCTGAAAAGCTGCAACCGCCATTCCTTCTGATACATTTGGCAAGGCCATCCTTACTCGGTTGAAACGAGCGAGGAAGTCTCTCAATACCTCCCGCGTCCTCCTCCCGCCACGAAGAGGGCTCACCCAGATCAAGGGCAGGGAGTCACCGGAATGAAAGAGGTATGCCCCCTTTGTTATATGCTCACAATTTTTTTTTGTCACCTACAGAAATAGTCTACGCCTTGGAGAAGCTCGGAGCAAAGGTGAAGTGTCCACAAAAGATGAGGTCATATCCGAGTACTAGAAAGTCGGATGCCCTTTGCGAGTTCCACCAAGAACGAGGACACAAAACCTAGGACTGTGTCGCCCTAAGACAGGAGGTCGTAAACATGCTTCGACAGGGATACCTCAAAGAATTGCTGAGCAATCGGGAAGGACCAACTTTTCCAGAGGACGCGAACAACATCAGGGACCGCCGAAACCGCCCTCGCCAACCTGCACCGTCCACATGATCATCAGCAGCGGCGATGATGCTTCTATCAACAACGTGAAGTTCACCACACCCCACAAGATTAAAAGGTCGATCACTTGTGAACGGTATGACAAACTCGAAGAAAGTATCATCTTCGATATGTCAGATACCAATGGTTTCGTCTTCCCTCACTATGATGCCTTTGTTATCACTTTATGCATTTTAGACTCCAAAGTGAGACGCAATATGGGTAGACGATGTGAGCAGCGGGTAGATTATCCACCCTCGAGTACTTGCACAAATGAAACTCGAAGATAGGATAGTGCCACATTGCACACACTAACGGGTTTTAACAATGTTGTTGAGCGAACATCTGGAGAAATCACGCTCCCCGTTCTGGCCGGTGGCATCACTCTAGAAACCACATTCCATATCATGGACCAAGATACAGCGTACAACGCCATAATATGACGACCATGGATACACACCATGAGAGCCATCCCTTACAGCTTATACCAAGTCATAAAATTCCCAACACCATGGGGAATATTCAGCATACGCAGGGACCAACACACATCTCGGGAATGTTATCGCATAAAATTGGATTGCACAGTCACCAAAGGAGGGAAGGACGAAGAAAAAGAGGCATAACAATCAACAGGGTTGAGGTTGATATGTGATGATAGCGAGTACGTCATCAGAGACCCCGATACGGTCGAGGCCACGGGGTCGACCATAGAATACCTTGACCCCGTCCAATTAGATAGTAATGATCACAGCAAGAAAGCTTACATCGGCTGCAAACTTCAGGAGCCAAGTGAGTTTCGTCAATTCTTAACTAATAACGCGGACTTGTTTGCTTTTAGCCATGCAGATATGCTAGGCATCCCAAAGGAAATCACCACACACAAACTGAACATTGATCCATTCCACCCCCCAATGAGGCAGGTCCAGAATAATTTATACTCCGCAATCAATGATGCAGTATGTGAAGAAGTGGAAAAACTATTGGAGAACGGCTCCATTAGAGAGTCAAAATACTCACAATGGGTCGCCAACGTGGTCATGGTAAAAAAGAATAATGGGAAATGGCGAATGTGCGTAGATTACACAAATTTAAATAAAGTATGCCCCAAGGATTCATTTCCATTACCTCATATTGACAAACTCATTGACGCAACGGCCAAGCATGAATTGCTGAGCTTTTTGGATGCTTAATGACGCTATAATCAGATCCTCATGGAAGAGGAGGACCAGGAAAAAACCACCTTCATCACCCACCAGGGGACGTATTGATATAGGGTCATGCCCTTTGAGTTGAAGAACGTAGAGACTACCTACCAAAGGTAGGTGATAAGGATGTTCAAACATCAGCTCGGTAAAATGATGAAAGTGTACATAGAGGACATGATGGTCAAGTCCAAAAGAAAAGAATATCACATCGACCACCTAAGAGAAACCTTCGACATACTTAGACGGTACGGAATGAAACTTAATCCCGAAAAATGTGCATTCGGCGTGGCCTCGGGAAAATTTCTAGGTTTCCTGGTGTCGAAGCGAGGGATCGAGGTCAGCCCTAATCAGATCAAAGCCATCGAAGGGATACCAGAACACCTAACCACCAAAAAAACAGGTTCAGAAGTTAACTGGCTGTATCGGTGCCCTTTCAAGATTCATTTCGCGATCATCGAATAGGTGCCACAAATTCTTCGGCTTACTCAGAAAAGATAACGACCTCCAGTGGACTTCTGAGTGCGTTCAAGCACTGAAGGAATTAAAAGCATATTTATCATCACCGCCATTGCTCTCAAAACCAGAGCCGTGGGAATGTCTCCTCGTCTACCTCGTCGTATCCGAAGTGGCTGTGAGTGCAGTCCTGGTCAGAAAAGCAAAGGTACGCAGTCTCCCATCTATTACATTAGCAAAACATTAGTTGACACCAAGACGAGATACCCTCACCTCGAGAAACTGGCTCTGGCCTTAGTCGTAGCTTCACGAAAGCTTAGATCGTATTTCCAATCCCACCCTATCTCGGTCCTCACTACTTTCCCCCTAAGAAGCATTTTGCATAAACCTGAGCTATCAAGCAGGTTGGCCAAATGGGCCATCGAACTGAGCGAGCATGATATCACGTATCAGCCACGAACAGTGATAAAGTCACAAGTACTTGTAGACTTCGACGCCAATTTCAGCGCAAAAATAATGCCTAAAGTTGAAAGAGAAGTCGTCCATGCTTCTCCCGAAACACAAGACCTCTGGGTTCTGTACACCGATGGCGCATCCAATGCATCAGGATCCGGACTGGGACTCGTACTCGAAGTCCCCACCGTAAAAGTGATTTTCCAATCCATAAGATGCCCGGATATAACTAACAAAAAGGCTGAGTACGAGGCCGTATTTGCAGGGCTAAGGCTGACGCTTAAATACGGGGCAAAACAGTTGAGACTACGCTATGATTCTCAACTCGTAGTCAATCAAGTCACAGGGACTTTCCAAATCAAGGAACAGAGGTTACAAAGATACCAAACCGAAATTTGCAAGCTGATGCCCGAGTTCGACGAATGTCAACTCGACCAGATCCCCCGAGCACAGAATTCCAAGGCGGGCGGCCTCGCCAAACTAGCCACAACCACTAAAAACGTTGCAACTGAGACAGGAGTGTAGTCCACCTTCTCAACTCATCGATAGATCTAGTCGAGGTAAGAACCATAAACCTAACTTGGGATTAGCACAACCGTCTTGTTACATACTTGCAGGACGGCGTACTCCCAGTTGATAAAAAAGAGGCCAAGAAATAGCGAATGCAAGCAGCCAGGTATAACATGTTTCAAGACGACCTGTACAAGAGAACATATGGCGGCCCTCTGGCGAAATGCCTGGGCCTAAATCAAACACGACGCGTCCTTGAAGAGGTCCGCGAAGGCCACTGCAGAGCTCATTTCGGAAATTGGGCTTTGGTCAGATGCCTCATACGGGTAGGGTATTACTTGCCCACCATGAAAAAAGAGACCGCGAATTTCGTAAAAAAATGCGAGCAGTGCCAAAAGTACGCCCTAATGATCCATCAAGAAGGCGAGTACCTGCACTCTGTCACTTCCCCTTGGCCGATCATCAAATTGGGAATGAACATAGTGGGCCCCCTCCCGACGGGCGAGGTAACGTACGATTTCTTTTCGTTTGAACTAACTATTTCTCTAAGTGGGTAGAAGCAGGAGCATTCGCCTAAATACGTGAACAGGAAGTGATCGCCTTCATATTGAAAAAATCGTATGCCATTTTGACCTCCCCAAAGAGATCAGCTGCGACAACGGACCCCAATTTACAGGAAAAAAAGTCGCCGAATTTTTTGAGAAGTGGCATATCAAAGAATACTCTCAACGCCGTATCACCCTGCGGGCAACAGGCAAGCGGAGTCCTCCAATAAGTCGATAGTGAACATCATGAAGAAAAAACTTGAAGATGCCAAAGGGCTATGGCCGGAAATACTACCAGAAGTACCTTGCGCCTACCAAACAATGCCAAAGGCGAGCACAAGAGAGACGCCTTACTCGTTAGTCTATGGGACTGATGTTGTAATACCAGTCGAAGTCGGAGAGCCCAATCTGAGATACTCCCACAAGAGCGGGCCGAGGAACGATGAAAGCAGAAGGCAAGAGCTCGACGAAGTCGAAGAACGAAGGGATATGGCCTACGTAAGGATGATCGTCCAAAAACAATAGGCAGAACGCTATTATAACAAAAAGGCAAAAGTCAGACCACTCAAAGTCGGGGACTACGTGCTTAAAGCTAAAACACAAACAAGCAAAGACCCACAGGAAGGTAAATTGGGAACAAATTGGGACGGCCCATACAAACTCACGGTAACAGCGAACAAAGGGTCATTCCAACTAGAAACAATGGAAGGAAAACTACTACCAAACAACTGTAATATCACCCACCTCAAAGTAACATCGAGAAAAGAGTCAGCCGAGGTCGACCAGGAAATAGTGAGGCTCGTGATCGAGATGCTAACGATGGTCGAGGTCGAGCAACGTAGAAAGAGTTGTAACGGCTAGTTTATTAGAATACGATATTAAAGAGAATATTCTCTGCACTTGTACTATTAGGGTTTGTTGGGGGTATGTCCCATACAAATAGGAAAAAAGAGAATGACCAAAGGCATGTGATATTCATTGTAATAAGAGCAGACTTTACAGAAAGATTCTCTCACTCTTGCAAAGATACAAAGGTTACCTTTTTATCAAGATCCTTGCTTATGTTATTCAACAGTTCTCCATCAGATCCAAGGATAATTCGAATGTTCTAAGATCTATCTGTCACTCATCATTGTCAGGAGGAACAATTACCTAGTTCATTATTTATTGGGTGACCCTTTTCCTATTTACATAAATGTCATTTATTGCGATTTATTGCTAGGTATATCTCCTTTATTGCTCATACTTTTTTGAATATTTAATAAATACTACTTCCAACTCCACATCAGATTTGTCTAATGTTAGTCGTCTATTAGAAATCCTCATCTAGGGATATTATTGTTAACTAGATTTAATCCTTCAATAAATAAGTATAATCGTTTTAACCAAAAGTTAATACTTTTTGGTCAAACAATTTGGCGCCGCCTGTGGGGATTTCTTAGTTAAATTTTTAGTTTCCTCTAGATCTATAACCAACACAGACCGTTAACGTAAAATAAAAAAAGGGCAAGAACAGGATCTCCTTTCTTTGTATGCACAGATCTAATATGGCAGGTAATAGAGAAGAAAGAACGAGAATAATGAGCGACCTCCCAACCAACCTCATGAACACCATCAATGACAGTTCTAAAGCAGTGGACGAGGATACAACGCCCAACGCCTCCCCTAGGCGAAGCGGATCACCCCCTCCTCACTGTAGCATCACAAAATCTCTTAGTAAAGGAGCCTCCACGTCAATGGTGGAAGAGATGCCACCAGCAGTAAAAAAAGCTCCTTGAGGCTTGGCTAACTGACACGCTAACCAGCGTCCTCCATAAGCCCACTAAGGACACGGCTACAGAAAACGCAAGGACTTGCGTTATACCAACAGCGGACGAGCAGCACGACTAGTTTCCACCAACGATAGGTATTACTCACAATGTCATTAACAGTGCAGGTGACGACACCCTCGGAGCCATTCTGAAAAGGATGGAGGAAATAGAGAACGAGAACAAAGCACTCCGGGATCAAATGAGAGAACACCAAGAAAGGGTCGATAAGATACCCGGTGCCCCAAATCTCTTACCATAGAGAGATGCTGGTCGGTTCGTCGAGCAGCCATATAGTGATGATGCCGCCCAATATGTCATACCAAAGACCTTTAAAATGCCGCCCTATCTGAAAATATATGATGGCACGACCGATCCCGAAGACCATGTAACTCACTACGTCACCGCCGTGAAAGGCAATGATCACGCCAAGGAACAAGTATCCTCCATTTTGTTGTAGAAATTCAGCGAGACCCTCACGGGAGGAGCGTTAATATGGTATTCACAACTGCCTGTGCGTTCCATTGAGACCTTTAAAGAAATAGCCGACGAGTTCGTAATGGCTCATGCTGGGGACAAAAAGGCCGAAGCGAGAGTAAACGACATATTTGCTATTAAATAGTTAATGGCACTTCTGACATATGGTAGATTTCATTCCATGTTGGGTCGCGGAGCTGCGAAGTCCCTCCTGATACCATTTCTTCGATCTTTTCTGGATTCAGCTTGTACCGAGGTCAATCAATGGGTCGACCTATTGAGGTCGTCCTAATCTGCTCGGACCTCGGCATAATATGCTTTGTGTATTTCATCCCAAGTAGTTGGGGGGTACTTCATAAGCCGACTTAATAACTTTCTCGTTGCCCTTGAACCATTTCTGCTCAGCCCGTTCTGAAAAGCTACAACCGCCATCCCTTTTGATACATTTGGCAAGGTCATCCTTACTCAGTTGAAACGGGCGAGAAAGTTCCTCAATACCTCTCGTGTCCTCCTCCTGCCACGAAGAGGGCTCACCCAGATCAAGGGCAGGGAGTCACTGGAATGAAAGAGGTATGCCCCCTTTGTTATCTGCTCGCAATTTTTTTTGTCGCCTACAGAAATAGTTTACGCCTTGGAGAAGCTCGGAGCAAAGGTGAAGTGTCCACAAAAGATGAGGTCAGATCCGAGTACTAGAAAGTCGGATGCCCTTTGCGAGTTCCACCAAGAACGAGGACACAAAACCTAGGAGTGCATCGCCCTAAGACATGAGGTCGTAAACATGCTTCGACAGGGATACCTCAAAGAATTGTTGAGCAATCGGGGAAGGACCAGCTTTGCCAGAGGACGCGAACAACATCAGGGACCGCCGAAACCGCCCTCTCCAACCTGCACCATCCACATGATCATCAGCAGCGCCGATGATGCTTCTATCAACAACATGAAGTTCACCACAACCCACAAGATTAAAAGGTCTATCACCCACGAACTGTATGACAAACTCGAAGAAAGTATCATCTTTGATATGTCAGATACCAACGGTTTGGTCTTCCCTCACTATGATGCCTTTGTTATCACTTTACGTATTTTAGACACCGATGTGAGACGCAATATGGGTAGACGATGGGAGCGGCGCGTAGATTATCCACCCTCGAGTACTTGCACAAATGAAACTCGAAGATAGGATAGTGCCACATTGCATCACACTAATGGGTTTTAACAATGTTATTGAGCGAACATCTGGAGAAATCACGCTCCCCGTTCTGGCCGGCGACGTCACTCTAGAAAGCGCATTCCATATCACGGACCAAGATACAACATACAACGCCATAATATGACGACCATGGATACACACCATGAGAGCCATCCCTTACAGTTTATACCAAGTCATCAAATTCCCATCTCCATGGGGAATATTCAGCATACGCAGGGAGCAACACATCCCGGGAACGTTACCACATCTCATTGGATTGCACGGTCACCAAAGGGGGAAGGACAAAGAAAAAGAGGCATAACAATCAACAGGGTTGAGGTTGATATGTGATGATAGCGAGGACGTCATCAGAGACCCCGATACGGTCGAGGCCACGGGGTTGACCATAGAATACCTTGACCCCGTCCAATTAGATAGCAACGATCACAGCAAGAAAGCTTACATCGGCTGCAAACTTCAGGAGCCAAGTAAGTTTCGTCAATTCTTAACTAATAACGCGGACTTGTTTTCGTTTAGCCATGTAGATATGCTAGGCATCCCAAAGGAAATCACCACACACAAACTGAACATTGATCCATTCCACCCCCCGGTGAGGCAGGTCAAGCATAAGTTCAACTCCGCAATCAATGATGCGGTATGCGAAGTGGAAAAACTATTGGAGAACGGCTCCGTTAGAGAGTCAAAATACTCACAATGGGTCGCCAACGTGGTCATGATGAAAAAGAATAATGGGAAATGGCGAATGTGCGTAGACTACACAAATTTGAATAAAGCATGCCCAAGGATTCACTTCCATTACCTCATATCGACCAACTCATTGACGCAACGGCCAGGCATGAATTGTTGAGCTTTTTGGACGCCTAATCACGCTATAATCAGATCCTCATGGAAGAGGAGGACCAGGAAAAAACCACCTTCATCACCCACCAGGGGACGTATTGCTATGGGGTCATGCCCTTCGGGTTGAAGAACGCAGAGGCTACCTACCAAAGGTTTGTGACAAGGATGTTCAAACATCAGCTCGATAAAATGATGAAAGTGTACATAGATGACATGTTGGTCAAGTCCAAAAGAAAAGAATATCACATTGACCACCTAAGAGAAACCTACGACATACTTAGATGGTACGGAATGAAACTTAATCCCGAAAAATGTGCATTCGGCATTGTGAGCACGTGATTTTTTCCCTATACGAATTACTCCTATAAAATTCAAGAAAATAGATTTTTTCCAATTATTTGTCATTTTGTAGGATTTTTGTAGGATTTTATTAATTGTTTGCATTTTTGTGCACGTTTAATTTTTATTAAAACCGTGAAAATGTCAAAAATACCAGCATTGCATTTAGGTTGTGTTTTTATATTTTTAGGATTAATTAGTTAATCATTTGTGTTATTAAAAATGAAAATCACAAAAAATGGCCCTATTTTTACCTTTTAATTTTAGACTTATTGTATTTTTCTCTTTAATTTAGGTATCTAAGTTAATTTTTTTATTAATTTTTTGTAATTAGTATAATTTAGTTTNGGGACATGTGTTTTTTCCTGCATAAATTATAAGGGTATATTACTACTTCCTCTCTCTCAATTATTTGTCGTATTTCTTTCTTACACTTCTCTTTATTAGAAGGAGTTTTAGTATTTTATCCTTATTTTGTCTTAAAATATAATCTCTCTTCATTGAATATTTACTCTATTTATGTGTTATCTCGATCTTCAAGAACAATTACTATTAAGAGTAAAATAAAAAAATATTTAATTTTGTCTTGAACTTCTAAAATGATAAAAAAATTGAGACAACTCTTTTTAGAAATCACGATAGAGAATTTGAAACAGAGGGAGTAATACTATTTGAAAACTACAACATATATGGCGGAGTATGAAGTGGAGAAAACTAAAAGTGAGAACGTCGTTTAATGTCACGTCCTAAGCTCATGGCGTGTATTGTTCGCTTTGGGCCTAGGCCTGGACGAATTTGTCTTTCGGGCTACGCCACATCGAGCACCAAAAGCGCGCGTACCATGTGAACTTGTGTCATGCCTTAGAAAACTCTTCACTTTCCTCTCCCATTCCGATGTGGGATACGCCTAACGTGACACGTGTACCCTTTATTCAGAAAGCTTACCAGCCTAAAAGCATGCCAGTCCTGCTTGACCCGCCCTTATCATCCCGCCCCTCGTTATGGACATCACATTTAACTATGGAGATAGTTATCTTCTTCAGTTTTCCTTGTACTAGTGTTATTGCTTTAAATAATTACTGATTATTTGATTCTCTTTAATCGATAGAAAACAGAAGATTCATTTCATGAAATAAAAAGACAATAGCTTCGTGAAGTGATGAAAGTAGAAATTACTAGTACTTGTCTCAAAGAAGATTACAAATCTAAAGAACTATATATATATATATATATATATATATATATATATATATATATATATATATATATATATATATATATATATATATATATATATATATATATATGTTGTTAAGGCTTTCATTCATCTTTGTTTTTGTTAAGTAAGTCGCCATTGTTAGGTTGGTGTTATTTGGATTTCATGGTTAGCTAATTGAGGTCAGAAGATTCAAATGATTTGGCTAGGGTAATTAATGACAGTTTTTGTTTGCTTTCTGGTTGATGTTTAGTTTCCATACCTGCTTTCCTTGTTTGGTTTTCACGAGTCAGTTAGGCTAATTTCAGCATTTATGTTCAATACTTAGTTAGATGTTTGTGAATTCCCCTCTCAGTAATATATTAATAGGCTTTAATAACTTTTCTTTTGAAATTCATGTTAGTATTAGGTTTGAGTTATTTCTGTTTCTGTTTCATGGCTAATTTGGTTCATGAATTGAGGGTTAGTCTGACGGTTTAACTGCGTTTCTGTTTGTTATTTGATTCTATTTTCCAATGTTTGCTTGCCTTGTTCTTGTTTGCCATAGTTTGCAAATCCTTAGAAACTTAGGAGGGGTTAATTGAACAATTGAAAACTTAGGGGTTAAGTTGTAAAATGAAATAGGAACTTTCAGATAATTTCTGTATTTAGAAGGCTTTAGAACAGGGGCAACTGGCCTCATTTGGTTTACACAAAATGCATAGGCCACAGCCAGCTGTCCCAATCGGTTAGAAAAGATGCCTTTAGGGCTGTGTGAGGGAATAATTCCCTCTTTTTCTGTTTTTCAGCACATGGCCTTGGGTTGCCTATAAGTAGAACCTCTCCCTCACTCTGAAAATCAGAATTCAAACCCTAGAAAATACAGAAAAAGTTTCTGCACTGTTTGGATAAAAAGCTGAATTAGTTCTCTTCTGATTTTTCCAAAAAAGAAACAAAGATACTCTGAAGTTTTTCTGGATCTCTGATTCAAATATGGACTGGGTTGGAGCTGTGTGTTTACTGATCATTTACTGTTTCCTTCAGTCGTTTGCTTTGCTGAATTCCTTGTTTCTCATTATTTTTGTTCTTGATATCCAGGTACTTCTTGGACTATGATGACTACTGTAGCACGAGAGTGCCTTTCTCTTTGATATATGTACTTGTAATGTGAATTTCAATGGATGAAACCTGGACTTTCAGTTTCCCTTACATGTGTTCTTCCTGAATTCCCTAGCTTATTATTAGTTTGGCTTCCCTCAGTTTTGTTCTGATTATTATGGGACCTGTTGAATGGACAATAGTTTAGGGGAAATTCATATATTAGGATTTAGATTAGTTCACTCTTATGAACTGTTCAGATTTTCGAGTTAGTAGATGGCTTGTGTAGCTCATTCATATTTAAGAATGTTGATTTGAGTATCACAGATATTGTTTGGTTGCTGAGCACACAGTTTAATCGTCTAATTTCAGCTTTGCTATAGTAGTTTTTTGTTGTGTGAACTAGTATGTTTAATGAGTAGTTTAAAATCCATGTCCATATTATTATTACTTGTAGCAGGTCACTAAAGTATAATTTATAATCTGGATGTTCATGTATTTTAATGTCTAGGATTTCTCTACTGTTTTGCCATGGATTTTACTAGGACTTGCTAGATTTTAAAACATGTTTCATATAGTCATGATGAAATATTTACAATGCTAGTTTCTTCTCTTTTTACAAGGCAAAGTTAGCTGAAGTTCTTCCTTCAATTAGCACGTCATTATGCTCAGTTCAACATTTAACATTTCATGGCCTCTAAATAATATGTTTGATTCAGCATATTGATTCCCAGTTTTGTATTGTATGTGTACGTCTAAGCAGCCAAGTATCAAAAAGGCCTTCAGTTCAGTGTTGGGCCTAATAAGTTAGCTTGTTTTGACATGAGGCCCAAAAACGACCAGCCTCAGCCTTTTCCCTTTGTGCCTTTGTGGAAAAATGGCTTATAATGCGGAGTTCATTATATTGCTGGGCCTATTTCTGGCCCAATTAAATCGCTGGGGAGGGGGGTTGGCCTTCCATTCTAGCAGTGGGCTCAATTTCGAGCCCAAACTCATTGACCTTTCGTTAAAATCATTAGCAAACCTGTAGCTGGTTCAATCTTCCTTAAGCAATCAAAATCCCAATAATTTATTTCAATGCATATTCAATCCGTAAATTTAGAATGAATCTTGGGTTAGATTAAGCAGGGACCTTAATATTCGCATTAACACAATTGCCTTCTTTAAATAAATGGAGGTGCGCCATCCAATCACGTAGCCTATGGCCCTCATATTAGCATCATAACTTAGATATAAAAATGACAAATGCTCGTAGTTGCTTTAGGCCCGTTTAATATATCGTTGTGATTGTGGACACGTTCGCCTGACATAATTACGATTCTAAAAAAACAAAATCGGAGTATGCGTTCGCGCAACTTCGACCAAACTTTCTTAATAATAATAAAGCGTTGCTAATTGTGGACACGTTCGCGTGATATGATTTTTTGACGCGCCAAGCAAATGGGTACACGTACGCGTGACCTATTTTCAAGATAATTTCTCAATTAAAAAAGGTAAATACACATAGATTCTAAAATGAGTAATTAGACAATTTTAATAAGCCAAGTATGATCAAAGCGACCGTGGTAGAACCACAGAACCCGGAATGCCTAACACCTTCTCCCGGGTTAACAGAATTCCTTACCCGAATTTTTGTGTTTCGCAGACATTAAAACAGAGTCAAATCTACTCGATTCGGGATTCTAAACCGGTGACTTGGGACACCATAAACTATCCCAAGTGGCGACTCTGATCTTAAATAATAATCCCGTTTCAATTGTCACTTAAATTAGAAAAACTCCCTTAATACTCCTTCCGGGGTAGTAAAAAGGAGGTGTGACAGCTCTGGCGACTCTGCTGGGGACAAGAACCCAGAACTTCTGGTTCAGGGTTCGAGAATTCGAGCTTGTTAATATGATTTCGCTTGGCTTTATTTATTGTTGATATTACTGTATTTTGTGAACCTAACGTGCTAACTGTTGTTTACTTGCCATTTTATTGTTGCTTGAATTTTAATGCCTTCCTACGCCACCCTTCTGAGTCTTCTAAAATTTGGTGCACACGTACGCGTGGCCCACTTTCTGTTAGAAGTCATACCAATTAGAACGGGGCATGGGTCAGTAACAAGGCCGGGCAGACTTTCGTGCTCCCGGTACGTCTCCCCCACCTCGGCTCGAGTTGTCCACTCGGGTAAACCCAGTCTAGAACACAACCTGAGGATTTAAACCTAGAATAACATAACCTCATACCGGATCCCTAGTAGGAACGTTTGTCTGCATCACGTGCATTTGACTTAGGGGACTCAACACAGGGGTTGGGTCCGTCTAGGACAGGTGTACCCAAATAAAAGACCATCCTGATGCATCCTATGTGCTACATGTTGCATTTCTTCAAGGGTAAAAGGTCATTTGGCGGACCAATGATGGTTGAGGGTAAATGAGAAAGAAAAGAGGGTGAAGTGTGAAAATAAAGCAAGTAGGGCCCAGTTATGTTTTTCTTTCACATTTGTTCAAGAAAAAGACCAAAAAGATGAAAATTGAAAAATCCAAAAAGATTTCGCACTTTTCCATTATTTTTCAAAAAAAAAAGACAAAAAATATGTTTTCTCTAAATTAGTTGTTTTTGATTTTTTTATTTCTCGACCGTATCCAATCTGCCCGAACTACGCATACCTGATTCTCGTCTTTCAGGGGCGGGATACGTAGGCAGCCCAAATAGGATCCGGTCTTCCTAGTGAGTCTTAGGTTCTTGGCTTCGCAGGGTCTTAGCCAAATTTTGCATTTTTAGCCACATAGGTTAATTTTAGAAAAATAGTCATAATCATGTGTTGCATGTGTCCAACAGAATGGGTTATTGTCTCACATAGCATTTTAGGTCTTTAACTTTATTTGGTCTTAATTTTCTCATACAGGTGTGGGTCTACTTACCGGAGTTTGAGCATGACAGAAGCCCCGGGACCATCCAGTCAGGATCGCTCATTTAGCAGTTGCTTAAGGAAATTTTTTAATTTTTTTTATTTTTTATGTTTTAAGTCTGTTTTTCTTTTATGTCGTCTTTTACCTTCTGGTTTCGTACAGTAATGCTGAGTCGTTTGTTATTGTATTTCCTATTTTGTATTAGAAAAAAGATGTGTTATAAATCAAAAATCCAAAAAAAATTGCGTTTTTATATTTTCGTTAGAAGTTTCTTTAGAATACTAATTCTAGGAATAAAAAAAATCATTTGAGGTGGTTTTCCTTTATTGAATTAATATCTAGAACTCAAAATAAAAATTGCTTTTATGTTTCTTTTAGTATATTAAGACTAAAAATTCCAAACAAAAAAAAAACGTGAAAATTTCTTTGAATACCTCTTTAGTAATTTTCTTTAAGATATTAATTTCTAAAAATTACTAAAAAAAAAACGTTTTTTACTTTTTGTAAGGTT
>NW_017673866.1:38037-43298 GCF_001879085.1 Nicotiana attenuata | reverse complement strand
AAGATGTGTTAATAAATAAAAAATACCTAAAAAAAAAAATTTTGCGTTTTTATATTTCTGTTAGATATTTTCTTTAGAATACTAACTCTAGAAGTTCAAAAAAAAATCTTTTGTGGTTTTCCTTATGAAATTAATATCTAGAACTCAAAATAAAAAATTGCTTTTATGTTTCTTTTAGTATATCAAGACTAAAAATTAAAAAAAAAAAGAAGAGAAATTTCTTTTAATACCTCTTTAGTAGTTTTAATTAAGATATTAATTTCAAAAATTCAAAAAAAAAAGATTTTCTTTTTGAGGTTCTTCTTTGGGAAATATATAAAAAGCAAAAAAAAAATATTCATTTTATTTTCACTAGAACTTTAGGACATTGTACATAGAAGAAAAAATATATTTTTTTTTTGTTTATCTTTAGAGTTTCTCCTTTATGCAATACAAAAATTGAAAATCCAAAAAATTATTTTTTATCTTTTTCATTTCTTGTTTCGAAATCTTTCTTCAGGATATCAAATGAAAATTCAAAATATTTTTCTTTGGTTCATTCTTTGGATTTCTTTCCTAAAAAAAAGAATCAAAAAATATTTTTCTCTTCTAGGGTTTTTTCCTTAATAATTTCCCATAGAGTATTTGTTTCAAAAAATAAATATATGCTCGCTAAGCTTGAGTTTAGGATAGGTTATAGAACATTAAGTCTATAAAATTCAAAAAAAAGAAAAAGGATTTGCTTCTTTTATTTCTCTTTTCTCATCATAGTAGTCATTAAGGTAAAAAAGAAAAAAAAGAGAACGTTAGTTTGTTTACTTTATTCTCGATCTTCCCAAACTACGCAAAGATCTGATTCATGCAGCGTCATGATACGTAGGCAACCTACATAGGGTTCGATCGAATCATTTTTTTTTAAAAAATAAAAAAAAACAAAAAAAAGGGAAAAAAGAAGAAAAAAAGAGAGGTGAAGTTGTGGGACGTGAGAAATGAGAGGAAAGAAAAGAGCGATAAGCAAAAAAAAAAGAGGAGAAAGGAAATAAAAAACCAAGCGGTGCTAGAAAGGAAAATGAAGAAGGAAATGGAGCAAAAAGAGTGAAATTGGGATGATGGCATATGACCTTCATACCCTCGAAGTCATTTTAGAACCGATAATTGTGACTAGGTGAATTGCACATAATGTGAGATTATCTTATGTTAAATGCCCTAACGCTGACGTGATGACTTTATTTTATTTATCTTTGTTATCTTCATAGAGAAGGATGGTTGGTTTGTGGTTCTTAAAGTGGTAACTCCTCTCTACGACATAAAGTCAAAAGGCAATGGCAGACAACAACAGAATTGAGTTGGTTGATACCCGTGCCCGAAAGCAATTAGTTGAACAGGACACTGGGTTGGTTGATGAGGTAAGGATGTTAAGACAACACATGACGGACATGTATCAGGCTTGGATGATTGGGAAGGCACCACCCCCGCCACCACCTAGCTTCCTTGATGCTACCCTTACCCATACTCCGGTCATAGTGCCAGATGATCCCCCACACTCTTCAGATTCTCCCGCTTGTCACAACTTTCCTGACCACCCTAGCAACTCCATCACTCGTCCTCCAACTACCTTTCCCAAAAATTGTCCACCTGCCATATCCACTATCCCCACGATCACAACTTCTCAACAATCTTCCCTTATTAGATCCAACAATGAACACCCACTCAAAACTCATGATGCCCAATATTACCCCTCAGAGGTTACCCAAAAGGTCCCTGACTCATACCATCATAGCCCTCGGAATGAGCCTCATGTTAGAAATGAAAAGCTCACAGGAAAGGAAGGGCGAGAGGAGATATCCAGGAAGCTGAAAGGTATACAACAGTCCTTAATGAGCATGCAACGGATGGGAAATCAGATTAACATGTCTTACAATGACTTGTGTATGTTCCCTGATGTTCATCTGCCCGCGGGGTTTAAAGTGTCAAAGTTTAACTTGTATGATGGACGTGAAGATCTGGTAGCCTATCTGAGGGGTTATTGTAGTGAAATGGGAAATGTTGGCGGGAAAGATGATTTGTTGATGGCGTATTTCAGTGAGAGCCTGACTGGGGTAGCCTTGGAATGGCATACACGCCAAGATGTTATTAAGTGGCATACATGGCATGACATGGCTCAAGATTTTGTTCGACACTTTCAATACAATATAGACATTACCCTAGACCGCTCCTCCCTATCTAAGATGGAAAAGAAACCGGAGGAAAGCTTTAGGGAGTCTGGGCTCAGATGGAGGGAACAAGTTGCTCGAGTCAGTCTCCCGATTGGTGAAGAAAAAATGGTTGAGCTTTTCCTACAAGCCCAGGGGCCCACCTACTTCAGTCATTTGATCCCGGCCTTGGGTAAACCTTTCAATGATGTGGTAAAAATGGGGGAGATGGTAGAAGAGGGAATCAAGTCAGGCAAAATCATGAGTTACTCTGCATTGAAAGGTACTACAAAAGACATTCAGAACATCTCAGTAAGTTTGGGTGGAAGAAAGAGAAATAGAAAAGATGTTGTTGAGTCGCGCCAACGACAAGATCCAGTGGGCATTCCTTCTTAACGCTTTCAGCCTCGATATCGACCCCCTGGATATCCCTGTGCTCCAGATAATCCTCCCCAATGCTACTTCTCTCCACAAAACCCCCAAAGTCGTACATCACCTTCCCAGTACTCCGTCCACAATGCACCACCATATGCTCCACATCCACAGGACCCGCGATGGCCTGCACCACTTCCACAAATGTCTTACCCACCCTCTCAAGATATCAATCACCTACCCGCAAAAGGTTCCAACCGAGGCCAGAGTACAAAATGAAAAGGCAAAAGCAAAAGGAAAAGACTTTCACTCCCATTGGAGAATCATATGCCAGTTTGTTCCAAAGGTTGAGGCAATTGGACATGTTGAAGCCGATTCAGATAAAAATGTCGAACCCTCTTCCAAAGAATTTTGATTATTCGAAAAGGTACACATATTGCTCTGATGCCATGGGTCACAGCATAGAAAAGTGTTGGCATCTGAAAAGAACAGTTCAGAAGCTTATTGATGCAGGTGACATTGTCGTGCAAAATCCAAATGCAGTAGACACTAGCCAAAGTCCATCGCCGGTTCATAATGAGACGCATATGGTGGGTATGATTTGTGTTGAAAAGGAATATGAGAATTCTTCTGAGATCCTCGGAGGTCCACGTGCTGCAAAGCTTTCAGCGCTATCAGAGGTTGATCTTAAGAACGAGCTGGCAAAAGGGACCCAAATGCAATTTGCTAAAGTCAATGTGATGGAGACTTGCGAAGGTCCTAGTACTGTCGGTGCGGAACTCAGTGGCTAAGATGTTGAGCTTGTTGATTGGAAAAATGCTCCTTTCGTGGCTAGCCGGGAAGGAGTCTTGGTAGTTTATTTTGTTGCCATTTCTGTTGTCCGGGTTATCTTAGGGTTGTAATCCGGATATTGTCTTGTGACTCAAACCCTTCTATCCTTTTATTTTGCCTAGTTTGTTTAGTCGTAGTAACTCTTTTAGTGTTATCTAGGTTTGTTCAGGGTTGTAACCCCAGTTTATGTTGTTCAAACTCTTTCACCGTCTGTCTAATGCAATTTTCTGTTTTCTATTATTTCTGGTCATTTTTTTTGTTTAGTTCTCTTCTCCTTTTATAGTTCTTTTCATGCTGGCTCAAGGGACATGACATGCACGCATAATTCTAGGCCTGGTCTTAAAATTTAGTTTAATCATGAAGCAATGAAACAAGTTTGAAGATGATAGGGACATTTGAGGGAAATAAGTACAGATTTGGACATCTTGAGGTCATTTAAAGCCCGAATTATGTGAAACTGGGGCAGATGGTTTGGGAAGTTAAGAGGACGACAAGAATTTGTTACAAGAAAGTGCGTCCCAGACAATTTAAGCAAGCGACTTTCAGTTCAAGTGCATCTCAAGTTACAACATAAAGCCAAGGGAGTTTGCTCCAAACTGACGGAGCACATCCATTTTGAAGAAGAAATCACTCAAGAAGAGCTCTGTACTTGACAAGGCACTAAGGAAAGGTGGAAGGCATATCTGTGATACCAACGCCGATGCTGCAAATGAAATGCTATGCATGATCTTCATTTTTCATCTTCAGGTTGCATGTGTTATACTTGGTATTCTTAGAGATTGGGAGGCCCTCTTTCTGGTATCTAAACACTTTATCCTTTGTTACCCCTTTTGAGCCTTATTTGTTTTCTTTCATACCCCTCTTTTGGAATCAGTAGAAAAGTTCAGAAACACAGATACAGAAGATAAATAAAGAAGAGAAAAAAGGAAAAAGAGAAGAGGAAAAAGAGAAAAGAAATTGAAAAAAAAGTAAGTAAAGCAAAAGAAAGAAAAGAAAAGAAAAGAAAAAGAAAAAAAAGAGAAAAAGAGAGAGAAAAGAAGAAAAGAAAAAAGAGAAAAGTACAAAAAACAAAGCAGTTCCTATGTCATGAACTACATTCGACCTGATTCCTTTTAAGGATACGTAGGCAGCCTCACGGTTCGGTCCCATCAAAATAAAATTCGAAATTCCCCAGGCAAGGAAACTGGGGCAGAAGTTGCGGTTTTGTAAAAGATCTGATTCCAAAAGTTATAATTCTGAACCCATTCAAGTTGTTTTGAGCCTTTATGATATCCTTTCTTTCTAACCCTGTCCAAAAGCCACGTTACGGTCCGATAAAGACCTCCCAGATAATCTTTGAGAGTGTCGAGCTAGACATGCCAGGAGCATATGATGTTTTACTATGGGTAATGCCTTGTCATCTGCGGAATCAGAGGAAATAAAAGGAAAAGAACAAAATGAGAGAGTCTTATTGGTGAAAACCTTCACAGACACCATAAGGCAACGGTGAGTTGAGAGAAAGAACAAAATGAGAGAGGCTTGATGGTGAAAACCCTTCGGGCACCACAAGTCGAATAAGGATCGTGAATCAACTAGGATGATCGGAGCATTGAAGCCCAGTTTCACGGTGAAGAGGTACCAAAAGAGTTGAACATTAGACTTTCTTGACAGATTAGGCCGTTAGTCCAAAAATGCGTGTCATGGTCATTGGAGTTGGTATCCACATCTGATAAGTTTCTACTTTGTAGTTTTCTTGCTAGATCTCATGTCTTTCCATTGTCCCTTACTCTGCTCCTTTTGTTGTTCAAGTCCTCTTTTGAGTTAGTTTGGTCAAAACAAGTGAGGAATGACTTCAAAATATGCTACCAGCTTTCCAATTGCACAAAGTGGAATCTGTCTTGCACCTCA
>NW_017673866.1:32883-36869 GCF_001879085.1 Nicotiana attenuata | reverse complement strand
TAGTAAAAAGAAGGAAAGAGAAGCAAAACACAAAACTAGCTACACAATAGACAACACCGTAACGCTCCCCGGCAAACGGCGCCAAAAAGTGAATCGCGCAGCGGACTCGACCTTAGGAAGAGTGGGCACTAATACTTTTACCCAATAGTGGTATCGGGGTCAATTTTCACAGGGAGCTAGAAAGGGAGTTGGATATTTGCTTAGCATAGAATTGCGTGTTTGCTTCTAATTGATCTTCTATCATTTTTGGGTTTTTATGATTATCAACTACAATTTAACAACTACTAATTATAACTAAATTATGCTAAGATATTAATTCTAGGTTGTATGCAAGATAGAGAAAGGCACTAGGGTCGTGGCATTTACCTAGGTGGTCAACTAACGGGTAGAGATTCCTAATACAAGAATGATGATTATGGGGCTTATGCTATAACCGTTGCACGATTGCACTCACTCTCACACCTCTCGGTAGAAAGAGTGATTTTGCCCAATTGACTCTCTCGAGACCAATTGGGTAGGCTAACAAGCCAAGCAACTTAGGGTTCAAGTTGGGTAATTACTCTCTCGAGGTTTTACCCGTTAATTGGGACTACCATTCTCATGGGTCCATCCCAATTCCTTGTTGGGTTAATTTTGGAGTCATAGACCCTCTTTCTCAAGAAGAGTCAAGACCCACTAAGCTAGACTTAGTGTTTGCAACCACCAAATCCTAGTTAAAACATAAAATTAAACCAAATATCAAACACCCAACATCATTCATGCATTAAACAATCACACCCATTAATTAACCACACTAGGGTTGAGCCACAACCCTAGCTAATGGGTTTAGCTAGCCATAATAGCAACAGAAATTGAAGAAGTAGTAGATAAAATCAACATATTAATTAACTAGAATGTTAATCTACAAGAATCCACGATAAAACAAGATGAAAATGCCCAAAATAGGCTAAAACTTGAGTCTCACGAGTGTTGCTGCTATCTGATATCTAAAACTTAACCTAGAAATAATAAAATATTCTATTTATACTAGGCTAGAAAAACTGGACAAAAATACCCCTGCGGGGCTGGCGCGGACCGCGCAGAAATGCAGCGCGGCCGCGTAGGGGTCTTGGCCTTCGATCATTCACTTCTGAAGCTGGGGACGCGGACCGCACAAAAGAGGTAGCGCGGCCGCGCAGGCTAATGGGCGCGGACCGCACAACAATGAAGCGCGACCGCGTGGACACCAGCGCTGACCGCGTAGAAAAGAGCGCTGACCGTGCATGGAAACCCCTGAAATGGATGCTCTCTGAATCTCCTAGCGCGGCCGCGCAGTAAATCAGTGCGGTCTGCGCTAGGTCCTTTTGTCCCTACTTTAATGATTTTTGACACTTGAGCAGGTTTCACTCCGTTTCGAGCCAATTTTTGGCTTTTGTCATCTTGTCGCTCAAACCTGCAATCAAGCGCACTTTGTAAGCATTCTGGGTCTATTTTATGAAAATTCATACATAAAGCATAGGCAAGTATGGGCATAAAACGTGTTAAAATCACAGTTATCAACTCCCCCAAACTTAAACATTTGCTGGTCCTCAAGCAAATAAAAGAAGACCCACACCTAAAAAGGAAACATCCAAGTAATTCCAGCTTATCCTAAGGAAGCCTCATCACGCATCAATTGGGACTAACAATTGCCCTCAATACGAATGCATCATTAACACATTTTTAGTCTTTTAAGAATTATGGATCGAATGTGACACGAGAGCATCAAGGGTTGACTCATTTCATCAAGGCGCTTTTCTCAAATACCTTGGTCTTTGTGGAACCCAAACTCACACATCCTCAACTCTCCCTAAGCGAACCTCACTTTTTAGAGTAATGACACACAACCCGAGGTTGATGGATTTTTTTTTCACTCATTTCTCTCACAAAGAAGGTCATAAGTCCAGTTTTAGGTACCATATGCTTGCCCCTTATGTAAGTATCCACTAATGTAGGCTTCCCTCAACTCAAGATCATATAGGGATTTTGGGTGAAGGTAGGACATGTTTTTGTTCATTTAGGTTCAATCTTCCCTTTAGCACTTCTTTTGATTCATTATGGCATACTTTTTTTTGACTCATTTGAGTATTTCACTTCTTTCAATTCTTTCAAGGGTTAGAGAGACACATTGCCACTCTTTCTTTTGCAATTCAAACCTTTCTCCTTTTTCTACTCTTACACAACCTTTTTCACTTTGTTTTCTTTGAATCCCCTCTTCCGGTTCTTATTTATTTTTGTATTTCTTTTTGTCTTTTTCTCTTTTTCATTGCCTCACTTTTCTTTTGCTTTTGTGCCTCTTTACCGCATTGATGCCTTTCTTGTCTCAACCCCCCCAAACTTAGATATTTGCCATTGCTCAAGGGAAGATTTGGGTGCCAAGAGAGGGTTTCATTGAGAACGGGTATAGGCTTGTAGCTTTGGTTCATGAAAGAAGAAGGTTTAAGGCTCAAAAGGGTTGAACTAGGGATCATTTCATTGGTAGGTCATGGAAATTTTTCAAATTTGGAAGTTCGGACCAAGGAGGGCCTATATTCACTTCTCAAGTCAAGTTTCACCTATGATTTCGCCTCAACGAACATTCAGGGCAAGTTCTAGACCATCGGCTTGGAGCTTAGACTCACAATTCAAATTCTCACCACACACACTCAGGGATTGCTAAAGACATCGAGTTGAGAGCCCACAACGACCTTAGTTCCAATTCAAGCGCACAATGGCCCCACACGACCATATGATGATTTTTTGGTCAACACAAGAGTCTCAAGGCCATAATTTTCACCATCCTAAATACAACATTATGTCTTTGACCATGTGATCAAAGGCAAATGTGTTAGGCCCAAGTGAAGCTTGCCTGAGGTCCTCTTAACTACAAAATATTGAAAATCAAAAGAAGAAAAATCAAAAACGGACTCAAACCCTTAAGAAGGTTGTCATGCCATCTATCATTGGGAAGAGCCACCCGGTTCGCACAACAACCTACCCTTGGAAAGAACCGCGGTATTAAGAAAACCAAGGGCTTATTGAAAACACTAAAACCAAAACAAAAGGCTACGAGCCTCACTACTAGGCTGAAAACGAAAAATTTGAACGAAAATAGAAAAACCAAATGAATATGTACAATGGGGAGTAGAATATACAACGGGATGAATATATACATAAGAGTCTAAAAGTAGCCAAAGTTAAAAGTTATATACAGGCCAACTATTTAAAAATCAAAGACAATCCAAAACATAGACTAGAAATGAAATAAATATATACAGTCATCCAGTGTATCAGAATCAAAATGGTAAGGCGCACCCCCACGAATAAAAGTTGGCATTGTCCCCAATGCCAACTACCAAGATAAGCTCAAAAATAGAGTAAAAGGATATAGAAAGGCCCCTCAAGCCTAGTCCACATGCGTGGGGTCTCCTGTCGTCCCTGGATCCTCTGTAGTAGCCGGGACCTCAGACTGGTCTCCGACCTGCTGCTGCTGTGCTGCTGGGACATGAGCTGGATCAAGGACAGGCTGAACCATCGGTGGAACACTGAACGTACCCTCATGAACCTGGGCCACCTCTATCACAACTCCCTCAGTGCTAGGGAGTTTCCTATTCTTCCTCGGCCTGGGAGTCTCCTCCTGCTGTGGCTGAACTGCTGCTGGATCTACAGTTGGCTCCCCGAAGAGTAAGTCAAGTGGCATCTGATCCGCCAAAAGCTTATCCACATCCTCCCTGAACTTCATCACTGACTCCTTGGAAGCCTTTTGCTTCCTCAATTTCCTGTGCTCCCTAGCTAGTTTACCCAATGCTGTGTTGTGTGATCCAACTGCCTTAGCCAAGGCATTCTGTGTCTCCATCATCATTTCCTGGTTGGCCAGGATCTTCTTCAGTGTCTCCTCAATAGAAGGAGGGATCTCAACTGTGGAAGGGGCTGACTGTGCCTGAACTACAGTGGCCAAGTTTGACAACTTGGATGTCGCAGCTGACATC
>NW_017673866.1:0-32534 GCF_001879085.1 Nicotiana attenuata | reverse complement strand
AAAGTACATGGACAGAGTGTTCGGGAAGGGGTAGTTTGTGTTGGTCTCCTGTCCGACTGTAGAGATCACCCTCGAGATGATGTTGCCCACATTAAGAGGAAGCCCGTCCATGATAGATTCCATAAGAACAGCCCGGGCGAGAGGAACTGAGTGATCATGTGTGGAGGGATCAAGTCTACTACAAACGAATGTCAACCAACCCTTTGCCTGAAAATTGAATGTGTTCCGTAGAATCTTCTCCCCCGCCTTCAACCATTTTTGAACAGTGCCCGGGGCTGCCAAGTACTCAGCCAACCAAGGACGCACCTCCTCACCCATTGCTAGCTTCGCCAAGTATTCTGTTTCATCCTCCTCTTTGAACCCCAAATATTCATTCAAGGACTTCCCATCAAAAACCACCATTTTATCTCGCACCTTCGTCGCCTTTGTGTCCTTAACCACATGAGAAACATTGCAATAGAACTCTTTTACCATATGCTCATTGGCATCAATACACCTCTCCTTGAACAAGCCCCAGCCATCTCTAGTACGGAATTGCTCTTGCACCTTCGGGTTGAGAGGTAGAAGATCACTGTCAATGAATTATCTCTCCGGGATCAATTTCCTCACGGGCCACCACTCTCTAAATTTGTGGAAGGCTATCTCACTCACAAATCTGTCTGCCCAGGCCTCAGGTTTTCTGGTTCGATCAACTCCCCCGACTTGAGGCTCACCTCCCTCACCATATCCTGCACTCTCCCCAGATAATGAAGCTATGGGGGAGGTGGAGTATTGTTCCTCACTTCTTGCTACGGACTCATCAAACGAATCCGAAATTACATTGACCGGTCTCTTGGAGGTGGGTGAAGGTGGAGGAGTGTCATGTAATTGGAATGGGTCAGAGGTGTGAGTGGGGGCTAATTCTGAGGTGATGCTCCGGGAGGGTGCATACTCACTCCCCGAATAGTGGGAGGCAGCCCTATCAGCAGCCCGTATCAGCTTACGGGTCATTTTAATGTTTTCCCGGGCCTGGGGAGTGAGTTTAGCAATTCTTTTTACCTTCCCCCCTCGGGAGGAACCACCTCTCCCGGGTTGTTGTTGTTCTGTACCTCCTCGTTTCTTAACCATGATCTGCAAAAATTACACGTCTAACATTGTTAGTTTAAGCACATGCAGTGAATTAGATGAATCACACAGGAGGGGAAAACACAGTTAATATGCATAACACAGAAGCAGAACACAGGGGCGCGGACCACGTAGATCTGGAGCGCGGACCGCGCAGGGCATATGCCCCCCGGTGAAGCTCTCTGAATCCCCCCAACGCGGTCCGCACTGATATGGACCGCGGCCGCGTTGGACCAGCGCGGACTGCACAAAAATGTGACGCGGCTGCGCTGATTAAAGTAGGCACCACAGAAGAAACTACGCGGACCGCGCAAAAATGATGCGCGGCCGCGCTGGGCCATTTAATTGAACTGAGCTAGGGTTTAGCATTTTGGTCCATTTTTCATCAAATCTTTGGGTCCTAGTTGTCCCTACTCAATTACTCATATTGAAGTTCATGCCCAATGTTCAAGATAAGCACAAAAAAGCTAAGCTAATCATTAAACCTAAGAAACATGAGAAGAAAATAAGAAGTTATACTACTGGGAAGCAAGCACAATAATTAAAAATTAAAACTATGAATGAAATTAGCAAGGAATGTTACCAGGTGTTATGAAGATTCAACTATTTGAAGCAAAGGTCTCAGTGAATAGTAAAAATTTAAGCCTAGGAAGTCAAAGTGCGTAAAGGGTAAAATGAGGCCTACGGTCTCTATTTATAGAAAAATTGTGGGACCCATCACCTACCTACCAGCGTGGCCGCGCAAAAATGGACGCGAACCGCGCTGGATTTTATTCCTTCACATTGAGATGAGCTGCCCACGCGGACCGCACTGTTTTGTTACGCGGCCGCGTGAGAAACTTCAGAGAGCATGGCATTTGGGCCTTCCCAGCGCGGACCGCACAAAAGTACTCCGCGGCCGCGCTGGAAACTTCAGAGACTCAACACCCCATTGTACCAGCCTACGCGAACCGCACTGTTTTGTAGCGCGGCTGCGTTGGCAAACTTCAGAGACCTGACATTTTTGTTCTGCATCGGTTCAACATTATCCCTGCAACATCTCACAAACCATTAGCTCAAAAATCCTAGTCTATAAAGAAAATCAACGAAATAGAAAAAGACATGGGTTGCCTCCCAAGAAGCGCCTGATTTAACGTCGCGGCGCATGTTACCATCTCAACATTTCGAATGAAGGAGTGCCACCACGTGGCTGTCATCAATCTTCCCCAAGTAATGCTTCACGCGATGCCCATTAACCCGGAATACCTCACCATTTTTGTTTTTGAGATCAAGAGCACCAAAAGGAGTCACAAATACCACTTCAAAAGGGCCACTCCACTTAGACTTGAGTTTGCTCGGAAATAACCTCAATCGGGAGTTGAAAAGAAGAACCATATCACCAACCTTGAATTCCTTTCCCCGAGCATATTTGTCGTGAAGGTACTTCATCTTGTCCTTGTACAAAGACGAGCTGGAGTAGGCATGAAATCTAAACTCATCAAGCTCATTCAATTGCTCTACTCAGAGATTGGCTGCAACATCCCATTCCAAGTTCAACTTCCTCAATGCCCACATAGCCTTGTGCTCAAGTTCCACCGAAAGATGGGCAAGCTTTACCAAACACCAACCGATACGGAGACATACCAATTGGAGTCTTGTAAGCCGTCCGATAAGCCCAAAGAGCATCATCCAATTTCTTCGACCAATCGGTCCTATTAGCATTCACCGTTTTAGACAAAATACTCTTTATCTCCCTATTTGAGACTTCCACTTGTCCGCTAGCTTGTGGATGATAGGGGGTGGTCACTTTGTGGTTAACTCCATACATAGCAAGCAATGAGTCGAAAGCCTTGTTGCAAAAATGGGACCCCCCATCACTAATAATGGCCCGAGGAGTACCAAACCTCGTAAATATACTCTTTTTCAAAAATGCTACAACACTTCGGGCTTCATTGTTGGGTAGAGCCACGGCTTCCACCCACTTTGAGACATAGTCCACCGCCACGAGAATGTAAGTGTTACCACAAGAGCTCACGAACGGACCCATGAAATCGATGCCCCAAACATCAAAAATATCCACCTCGAGAATTGTATTGAGGGGCATCTCATCCTTCTTGGAAATACCGTCGACTCTTTGACATGCATCACATCTCTTCACCAATTCACTAGCATCCTTGAACAGCGTCGGCCAATAGAATCCGCAACTCAAGACTTTTGAGGCCGTCCTCATCCCCCCATGATGGCCTCCATAGGGAGAAGAGTGATACGCCTCCAATATGCTTATTTGCTCACTTTCCGGTACACATCTTCTTATCACTCCATCCGTGCAAATTCTAAACAAATACGGATCATCCCAATAGAAATCCAAGCTATCCCGCTTGAGTTTCTTCCTTTGGTTGGAAGAGATCTGTCACGGGACATTACCAGTCACAATGAAGTTGGCGATGTCCGCGAACCATGGTATATCACACATAGAAACTGAAAGAAGCTGCTCGTCAGGGAACCTATCATTAATCTCAATACCATCACTTGGTCTCCCCTCTTCCTCTAATCGGGACAAATGGTCTGCAACTTGATTCTCGCTTCCCTTTCTATCCACAATCTCTAAATCAAATTCCTGAAGGAGTAGCACCCACCTCATCAATCTTGCTTTCGAATCCTTCTTAGTCATCAAATACCGGAGGGCTGCATGGTCCGTGTGTATGATCACCTTTGCTCCCATAAGGTAAGGTCGAAATTTCTCCATCGCGAACACAATAGCCAATAGCTCCTTTTCCGTCACTGTGTAGTTTCTTTGGGCCTCATTCTTCGTCTTGCTAGCATAATACACAGGATGGAACATTTTGTTGATCCTTTGGCCTAGCACCGCCCCAACCACTACATCACTCGCGTCGCACATAAGTTCAAAAGGCAAATCCCAATTAGGTGCGGTGACGATAGGAGTTGTTGTCAACTTGTGTTTCAATAGCTCAAAAGACTCCATGCACTTCTCATCAAAGATAAACTTGACATCCTTCTCTAACATTTTGCAAAGCGGGTTCACAAATTTTGAAAAATCTTTAATGAATCGCCGGTAGAACCCGGCATGACCAAGAAAACTCCTCACCCCTTTGACAGAAGTAGGGGGAGGGAGCCTTGAGATAACCTCTATTTTTGCCTTATCAACTTCAATTCCTTGCCTTGAGATTTTGTGACCCAATACAATTCCCTCTTGCACCATAAAGTGACATTTCTCCCAGTTGAGCACAAGGTTGGTTTCTTCACATCTTGCCAAAACCCTATCCAAGTTCACCAAACATTCTTCAAATGAATCTCCCACCACGCTGAAGTCGTCCATGAATACCTCCAAGATATCCTCCACCATGTCGGTGAAAATTGCCATCATACATCTTTGGAAGGTCGCTGGGGCATTACATAGTCCGAATGGCATTCTCGAGAAAGCGAACGTGCCATAAGGACATGTAAAGGTTGTCTTCTCCTGATCCTCCGGGGCAATGAGAATTTGATTATACCCCGAGTAGCCATCTAGAAAACAATAAAAGGCCCGGCCCGCAAGACGATCGAGCATTTGGTCCAAGAATGGTAGTGGGAAATGATCTTTTCTTGTCACCTTATTCAGCTTTCTATAGTCCATACACACTCTCCAACCCGTAACTGTCCGAGTAGGAATCAACTCATTGTTGGCATTGGTCACTACCGTCATTCCACCCTTCTTTGGCACACATTGGACCGGAGAGGTCCATGAACTATCCGAGATCGGGTAAACCACACCGGCGTCAAGCCACTTGATAACCTCTTTCTTTACTACTTCTTGCATCACCTCGTTGAGTCTCCTTTGATGTTCAAGAGATGGCCGTGCATCCTCCTCCAAGATGATCTTATGCATGCAAAATGCGGGGCTTATTCCCCTGATGTCCGCCAAAGTCCATCCTATTGCCCTTTTTCGCTTTTGAAGCACCTCCACAGTAGCCTCAACCTGCAAGTTAGTAAGGCAAGAAGAAAGAATAACTGCAAGAGTAGAATTATAGCCCAAGAATTCATACCTGAGGTGTGGAGGAAGTGGTTTCAACTCCAACACCGGTGGCTCCTCAATTGATGGCTTGGTTGGCGGAGTTTTGCGATTTTCAAGATCCAAAGATAGTTTCCTAGGCTTCAACATTAATCAAGTCACTTGTGTCATCCACTATCACCGCCGTGACAATGTCCACAAATGAACACACCTCCGTACTATTGGGTTGTCTCATTGATTTACACACATGAAATACCACCTTCTCATCACCCACATGGAATGTTAACTCCCCTGCTTCCACATCAACCAATGCCTTCCCCGTAGCTAGGAAAGGTCTTCCAAGAATAATAGGCACTTCGAAATCCACTTCACAATCCAATATGACAAAGTCGCCGGCAATATAAATTTGTCCACCCGGACAAGCACATCGTCGATTATACCTAAAGGCCTCTTCATCGACCGGTCCGCCATTTGAAGTCTCATTGAGGTTGGCCTAGGTTGCCCAATTCCCAAAGTCATGAAGACTGAGTACGGCATCAGATTAATGCTAGCCCCCAAGTCACATAGCGCCTTAGCAAAGTCCGCACTCCTAATAGTGCAAGGAATAGTGAAAGCTCCAGGGTCTTCTAGTTTTGGGGCCATAGAATGCACAATCGCACTAACTTGGTGCGTCATCTTTATTATTTCACACTCCATAGAACGCTTCTTGGTGACTAAATCCTTCATGAATTTTGCGTACCCAGGCATTTGTTCAAGTGCCTCCACTAAAGGAACATTGATTGTGAGGCTCTTCATCATGTCTATGAATTTCTTGAACTGATTGTCATTCTTTTGCTTTGCTAACCGCTGAGGATATGCTGGAGGTGGTGTAGGCAAGGGTGCCTTGGCCTTGGGCACCGCCGGCTCGGGTATATCAATAATGTGTTCCCTAGATGGGTTCACGGCATCTTGAGTCTCTACCCCGGCCTCATCATCAATATCAATCCGCACATCATTTGTCATTATTGGTTCAACCACATTCTCAACATTAGAAGGTGCATCATCATCATGAAACTCAACTTCACCATTCACAACCTGATTCTCATCCGAGGCATGCACATCACCGCCTCTTCTACTCCTAGTTGTAACCGCCATCACATGATTGTTACCCCCCTTCGGGTTCACTACCGTATCACTTGGTAGCGCACCTTTTGGTCGGGTATTTAAAGCTTGAGATATTTGTCCTATTTGCACCTCTAGGTTCCGGATAGACGTGTTATGTGAAGCCAATTGTGCGTCATAATCTTGGTTCTTTTTCATCATCTGCTCGAACATCATCTCTATCCGTCCCATATCACTTCCGGAAGAACTAGGCCCTTGTGACAGAAAGGGGGGTGGATTGTTTGGTTGTTGGAACATGGGGGGCCTTTGAAAGCCTTGCCCCCTACCACCATTATTCCACCCTCCTTGATTGCTATTGTTGTTGTTCCAATTGTTGTTGTTCCCGTTCCAATTGCCTTGGTTATTACCTTGATTACCCCAATTGTTGTTCTGATTGTTATTGTTCCAATTGTTACCACCTTGTTGTTGATTATTGTTATTCCAATTGCCGCCTCCTTGTTGATTGCCCCAATTGCCTTGGGGGCGCCATTGTTGATTCCCTTGATTTCCTCTATTTCCTTGGTAGTTATTGACATATTGGCATTCCTCACTTTGATCATCATAACACTCGTTCGAATAACCACCACCATCAATGTTGTTGTCAAACTGCTCACCATTACCTTGAGGTTGTTGTTGCCCTCTTTGCCTCCTTTTTAGCATCGAAACATTCTCCATTGCATTGACTTGGCGCGGATTTTGTACTTGTTGCAATTGCGCCTTCGCCAACTGACTCATTGTTGTTGTAAGTTCGGCAATAGCTTGGCCATGGTCACTCAACTCCTTGTGCAAATGGATGACCGTGGGGTCACTTTGGGGTACATTCGCTCGGCTTTGCCATGCCGAAGAGGTGTCGGCCATTTCATCAAGTACGTCACATGCCTCTTGGTAAGAAAGTTTCATAAAGCTCCCACGGGCCAATTGGTTAACAATGCACTGATTCGTGGTGTTGATGCCCCTATAGAAAGTCTGTTGGATCATCGCCTCAGTCATGTCGTTGTTAGGGCACTCCTTCACCATTGTTCTATATCGCTCCCAGATCTCGTGCAATGGTTCCGTTGGCATTTGCTTGAAAGCTAGAATCTCGTCCCGAAGAGCCGCTATATGACTTGGAGAAAAGAACTTGGCAATAAATTTGTCCGCCAATTCATCCCATGTGGTGATAGAATGATTTGGTAACCTTTAACCAGTCCAACGCTTTTCCCCGAAGAGAAAATGGGAAAAGCCTCAATCGCAACGCATCCTCTGACACGTTTGTTTGTTTGCTGCCCCAGCAAGTATCTACGAACCCCTTCAAGTGCTTGTATGCATTTTGGTCGGAGGCACCCGTAAAATATCCCCTTTGCTCGAGCAAGGTCAACATGACATTTGTGATTTGAAAGTTCCCTGCCCGGATTCGGGGAGGAACGATGGCACTCGCGTACCCTTGATTAGGAAGAACTCTTGGGACTGCTCTTGGCGGTGGCGGAGGAGGGTCTGGAATAGGATTGTTGTCATTTGCGTTGGCCGGCCGGCCTCTACGTGGAACATGAGGTGGTATAACCTCTTCGGGCTCAAGATCCTCTACCTCATCCCCCGCGTTCACGTTGCCAAGAGGGTCGTTTGCATTGAGAGCCATAGTACCTGAATGATTGACACAAATAGAATTAGTAAACAAGAAGTAAAGAGAAGCAAAACACAAGACTAACTAAACCGATAGTCAACACCGTAAGCTCCACGGCAACGGCGCCAAAAAATTGATCGCGGCCGTCTCAACACTACACAATGGCAGGAAGAGTGGGTAGCAATCACTAATACCCGAATAGTGGATCGGGGTCGAATTTCCACAGGGAGCTTGGAATGGAGTTGTATTGCCTGTTTAGTTTAGAATTGCGTTTGTACTTCTAATTGCACTCCTAACATTTTTGGGGGTTTTTATATTTAAAACTACTTTTGTAATCTAAGGATTAAAGCTAAATTATGCTAAGGAAATATTGCTAAGTTGTGCTTGATATAGGAAAAAGGCACTAGGGTTGCGACACTACCTAGGTGGCTAGCTAACGGGTAGAAGCTACTAAGGGGAGATTGTTAAATCTGGGTTTAGTGCTATAGCCGTTGCACAATTGCACTCGTTCTAACACCTCTCGGTAGAGAGAACGATTTTGCCCAATTGACTCTCTCGAGACCAATTAGGTAGGCCAATTAGACCGGGCAACTAGGGCTCAAGTAGGGTAGTTACTCTTTCGAGGTTTAACCCGTTAATTGGGACTACCATTCTCATGGGTCCATCCCAATTCCTTGTTGGGTTAACTTTTAGGGTCATATGACTCTCTCTCTCAAGAAGAGTTAGACCCACTAAGCTTGAATTCATGTTTGCAACCACAAATTCTAGATTGAAACACAAAATCAACCCAAATAACAAATACCCAATCTCAATCTCACCCTAGAATGCAACACCCATTAACTACCCACACTAGGGTTGAGCCACAACCCTAGCTAATGGGCTTAGCTAGACATAATTAAAGAAGAAACAGTAGAAATAGATGATGAAATGAACATAATAATTGATTACTACTTAAAATCTATGATATTCAAGAGTAAAATTGCCAAAATAGGCTACAAAATACTCCTCACGAGCGCAGCTCTCGTTCAGCAGCTAAAAACATAACCTAAAAATGTCAAAAAGATCTATTTATACCGAGCTAGAAAATCTGGACAAAAATGCCCCTGCGGGGTAGGCGCGGACCGCGCAAAAAGGGAGCGTGACCGCGTTGGCTCTTGGACTCTTGAACTCTGTTCTCTGAAGTTGGGACCGCGGACCGCACAGAAATGGAGCGCGGCCGCGTTTCAGGACGGGCGCGGACCGCGTATAAATGGAGCGCGGCCACGTGGCAGTACTTTGGCAAAAACACCATCTCTCTGAATCTCATCTACACGGACCGCGTAAAAAGGAGCGCGGACCGTGCAGGTTGCCCTTGAATGAACCAGTCTCTGAATCTCCTAGCGCGGCCGCGTGGCAAAATAGTGCGGTCCGCACTAGGTCTTCTTGTTCCCCACTTCAATTGGTCTTTGACACTTGGCAGGTTTCACTCCGTTTTGAGCCGATCTTTGACATTTGTCATCTTGTCGCTCAAACCTGCAATCAAGCGCAACTTGTAAGGATTTTGGGATTATTTTATGGCAATTCATAACAAAAGCAATAGCAAGTAGGGGTATAATCATGTTAAAATCCTAACTTATCAGGTATCACGGAGATCTGGCCCACGTGTTAGATTTCAGCACTGTCTAGTTGGACAAGGACTCATCTTATGAGGAGGAGCCAGTAGCTATTCTAGACAGGCAGGTTCGTCGGTTGAGATCCAAGAGTTTTCCTTCTGTTCGTGTTCAGTGGAGAGGTCAGCCTCCTGAGGCATCGACCTGGGAGTCCGAGTCTGATATGCGGAGCCGTTATCCCCATCTTTTCCCTGACTCAGGTACTTCTTTCTTTTGTCCGTTCGAGGACGAACGGTTGTTTTAGAGGTGGAGAATGTGACGACCCAAAAGGGTCATCACCATTTTTCCTATTCATTTCGTGCTTCCGAGGCCTTGAAAACCTCATTTTTGGTCGCCTCGATTTGCGTGCGCAGTCCGGGTGCGTAGCCGAAAAGCCTAAATGTGAAATTCTGTGAAAAATGCTAAAATTTGGTATTAAAATGAATAAGTTTGACTTTGGTCAACATTTCGGGTAAACGGACCCGGACCCGTGATTTGACGGTCCCGAAGGGTCCGTAGAAAAATATGGGACTCGGGCGTATGCCCGAAATTGAATTCCGAGGTCCCAAGCCCGAGAAATGAATTTTTGAGTAAAATTGTTTTTCTGAAATTATTAAGGAAAATTGAAATGAAAATCGATTAGAATGTGTTGGTATCGGTCCTGTATTTTGGTTCCGGTGCCCGGTATAGGTCTTATATGTGATTTAAGATATTTCTGTGAAGTTTGGTTGAAATCGGACGTCGTTTGACGTGTTTCGGACTATAAGTTCTAAATTTGAAAGTTTATGAAGTTTGAAGAAAAACTATTGGTTTTGAGGTTTGATTCATTGTTTTTGATGTTATTTTGGCGATTTGATCGCACGGTTAAGTTCGTAGGATGTTGTTGAGTTAGTGTATGTGTTTGGTTAGGAGCCCCGAGGGCTCGGGAGTTTTTCCGGGGTGGTTTTGGACTTAGCAAAATTGAAGAAAAATCTGCATAAGGTGCACAGACCTTTTCTTCTTCGCGTTCACACCCTCTATCTCGCGTTCGCGTTGCCTTAGCCCCCCCCCCCTCTTCGCGTTCGCGAACAAGATCACGCGTTCGCGAAGCCCCAGATTTTCCTCCTTCGCGTTTGCATACCATATCTCGCGATCGCGTAAGCTTATTGTCCTCACCCATAGCGTTCGCATAAGCCCTCACGCGTTCGCGTAGGCCAAATCTTGGACCCCCAATATTTTCCTCTTCGCGTTCGCACTCTCCCTCTCCTGAACGCGATGGCTTGTCAGCTCCTACCCTTCGCGAACGCAACCCTCCTGTTGCGAACACGAAGGGCAATTTTGCCCAGTTATATTTTTAAGTTTCAGAACAGTGTAATCGCGAAATTTTCATAAAAACATCCGAGTTTCTTCTTCTCCAAGGTCCTTAGGCATCCATTGAAGCTTCCTTTCATCGAGACCTCTTGGGTTAGTAAATCCCAACTCGTTTTCTTCATTTTCCATCATTATTTATTGAATTCCTAAGCTTAAATCATGTGATTTAGGGTAGAAATTGGGGGAAATGGGTAGAACTAGGGCTGTTTACTTTTTCTTGATTTAGACCTCGTTTTGGGATCGAATTTGAGAATAAATTATATATTCGGGCTCGTGGGTGAATGGGGGATTTGATTTTTGTCCGAACCTCGTGTTTTGACCAAGCGGGCCCGTGGGCGATTTTGGGATTTTTGGGAAGAAAGCTTGGAAACCTATAATTAGACATTGGGTTTGATTTGTTTAGCATATATTGATATTATGAAGTCATTATTGTATAGATTTGATTGAGATGGAGCCGAATTCGAGAGGGAAAGCGGTTGTTATGGATTGATTTGGCCGTGGAAGTCGAGGTAAGTGTTTGGTCTAACCTTAGTTTGAGGGAATATGTGTTGAGTCTTATTTGCTACTTGCTAAATATCGAGTGCGATGTATAGGCATGGTGACGAGTATCTATACATTGGTGTCTAGCATGACCGTGAGTCTTTATATTGCGAATATTTGATTTTGTTGTATCTCCCATGCTTAATTGACGACTTCTATATGATATAAAGAGCATGTGAAAGAAATTGTGATCTATGAACTTCGAGGAGCATTGGCTCGAGTTGTGAAGTGAATTGTGAAGTAAAAGTGAGAAAGAGAAGAGATCATTATGTTGCCCCTTTGCCGGGCTATTGTTGAGTTCTGGTTCCTTTGCATTGTGTTCTTAATTGATACGGATGTTTAGCTTGATGATTCTTTGCGTTGGGCAAGTATTATGGTCATAGTTGAGGTAGTTAGGTGTTGTAACATGTTTGGTTATAGTTGAGGTAGTTAGGTGTTGTAACATGTTTGGTTATAGTTGAGGTAGTTAGGTGTTGTAACATGTTTGGTTATAGTTGAGGTAGTTAGGTTTTGTAACAAGTTTGGTTATAGCTGTTTCTCCCTTGCCGGGACGTAATTACCGATGCTGTCGAATTCATTGCCGGGGTAGTGTAGACCTTATTGATCCCTTGTCGGGACTCTTGTTATGGTTGCTGTTAATATTATATGTGGGTCGGGTTGCACGCCGCAACAATACTAAATGATATGGATCGTGTTACACGCCGCAATAATACTATATGTGGGTCGGGTTGCACGCCGCAACAATACTATATGTGGGTCGCAACAATACTATATGTGGGTCGGGTTGCACGCCGCAACAACGATATTTGTGGATCAGCTTGCACGCCGCAACAATGCTAAATGATATGGATCGTGTTGCACGCTGCAAAGGTGTTGTTATATATTGGGATCGGGTTGCGCGCTGCAACAATCATTGATACAAGTGTGTTTATTTTGGGATATTAGTTTTTTTGTTCGCTGTAAATTCTAAGCTGCCCTTAGACCGTTACTCTGGATTTACTGTTAATACTGGTATACCCCCGCAGCATGTTTCCCCCTCCCATCCTTACTTGTTTATTCCTGCTCTACTTTCCGCTGTATATTATATAACTGCACAGGTTTAATTGGTAGTCCGGTCCTAGCCTCGTCACTACTTCGCCGAGGTTAGGCTGGGCACTTACCAGCACATGGGGTCGGTTGTGTTGATACTACACTCTGTGCTCTTTTGCACAGATCTAGGTATTGGACACCATCAGTAATTGGAGGGCTTCCTTCAGTCCACCTAGAGACCTAAGGTAGACCTGCAGGCGTTCGCGGGCCCGGGCGTCTCCCTCTATTTTCATTCACTGTTTCATTATCTTTTGTTCAGCAACAATTTATTGTATTTTTCTTCAGGCCTTGTATGTAGTAAATCTTAGATAGTCTGTGACACTATGACACCAGTTCTTGGGTAGAGGCATATGTTGTATTTCCGCATTTTCATTCAGTTTCTTTAATTTAAGACTTCTGCTTAATTATTAAATTCCATCGTTTGCATGCGATTGCTGATATTTGTTAAAAGAGGAAATGTGTTAATGAAAAAGGTAATTAAGGTTTGGCTTGCCTAGCTCCCACTAGTAGGCGCCATCACGACTCCCGAGGGTGGGAATTCCGGGTCGTGACATTATGGGTCTACGTACGCACGAGGTGACGAGAGTCCGTGCGTAGCTACTAATATGTGTAAGTCCGGGTAGTCTAGGACCCAAAAAGCATGCTATACTTGGAATATTTGTGATCTTATTGACAGTTGAACTTCTTAAATCTTATCGAATTGGAAAATGAATTTCTCAAAGGATTAAACTTCATTTTCTTAAATCATTAATAGAGAATTGGCTTTTATTTGGATAAATGTTCCCCGATAAATTCTTAATTTGTTGTTTGAGCATGTATTTCTATGTGTACCTGCGTCACATGTATGATTCTGTGACGACCCGGCCAGTCATCTCATGAGTTACCGCTCCGTTGCCCCCATTTCTGCTTCTTATTATTTTGTTTATCCGTGTTTTGAGGTATTGGGTTGATCGGATGAATCCGGATTAGTTGTGGTGAAGTTTGAGGCACTTAGTCTCTTTTAAGAAGGCTTAAGTTGAAGTCAATCGGACGGTGACTTATGTGTTAGAGGGTTCGAATGTGAGTTCCGATGGTTCGGTTATCTTCGGGAGCTGATTTAGGGCTTAGAAGTGTGATCGGAATGGGTTTTGGAGGCTCGGAGAAGATTTAGGCTTGAATTGGCGAAGTTGATATATTGGCAATTTCCGGTTGGTAGGCAAGATTTTGATATAGGGGTCAGAATGGGATTCCGAGAGTTGCAGTAGCTTCGTTGTGTCATTTGGGATGTGTGTGCAAAATTTCAGGTTATTCGGACGTGGTTTGGTTGGGTTTTTTATCAAAAGCGAAATTCAGAAGTTTTTAGAAACTTAGGCTTGAATCCGAGGTGTTTTGGTTGATTTGATGTTGTTTGAAGTGTTTTGATGATTGGAACAAGTTCGAAAAAGGTATTAGGTTATGTTTGTGCTTTTGGTTGAGGTCCCGGGGGCCTCGGGGTGATTTTGGGTGGTCAACGGAGAGTTTAAAGTGTTATTGCAGCTGCTGAGATTGCTGCTTCTGGTGTTTTCGCACCTGCGGTTTGGGGACTGCAGGTGTGGCGCCGCATATGCGAGAGAGAGGGCCGCAGAAGCGGCCAGAGGTATGTTTGGATGGGACCGCAGAAGCGCCTAGGATAACCGCATCTGCGATGTCGCAGATGCGGGCGTGGAACCGCAGATACGGATGGTTGGGGACTTAAGTGATTTCCGCAGAAGCGGAGGATTAACCGCAAATTCGGTACCGCAGAAGCGGTGGAATGGTCGCAGATGCGAAAATCCCTGGCCATAAGGTATATATTGTTTTCTTCGCGAAATTTTGCTAAGTTCATCATTTTGAAGACAGGAAAAGAGACATAGGATTTCAAGAGCAATCAAAGGATATCATTTGGGTAAGTGCCCTAAGCTTAATTACTTGGGTTTAAGACCATTTTTCCACTGTTTAATCATGGTTTTAGTGGGGATTAAGGAAGAAAATTGAGGATTAGGGCTTGAGTTTAAGAGGCTTTTAAATGGGGATTTGAGGGATCATTTGGACTCCGATTTCAGTGTTCTTGATATGTATAGACTCGTGGGAAGATAAGAAATCTATTGGTGTAAAAATTTCTGAATTTCGAGACGTGGGCCCGGGGGGCCGGTTTTTTGGCAATTTCGGGATTTGTGCCCTTTATTGATTGTTTTCGCTTGGGCTTTGTTCCCTTGACATATTTTGACATCCTCGTTCTGATTTTGGATAAATTCGACGCGCGTGCAGGCCGATTCGAGGGGCAAAGGCGTCGCGAGCTAGAGATTTAGCCGATTCGAGGTGAGTAATGATTGTAAATGATGTTCTGAGGGTTTGAAACCCTGGATTGCACATCGTAGTGCTATATTGAGGTGAGGCACACGTTTGATGACGAGCGTGGGGTCGTACACTATTGGGGATTGTGACTTGGTCCTTCCCGATTGATGATTTTACCGTGTAATTGATTGAAAACTATTTGCTATAATCATTATGTGGGCTGAATACCATTTTCGGGCCTAGTGCCAACTATTTGAACCCTTCGGGGCTTTTCATCGATATTTCCTTACTGTTTTGACTTTAGACTTAAACTCAGTCCTGTTATTTTCCACTGTTTTCATACTCAGCCATGTTTACTCAGTTTTAAGACTTAAATGATATTTTAAAATATGTTTGGGCTGAGAAACGCTGTTTTACTATTGCCCAAGGGGATTATGAGGATTTTTGACTGAGTAAGGCCGAGGGCCTATGTTGTGAGGAAACACAGATACTGATTTGAGGCCGAGGGCCTGAGATATGTATGCCACGAGGTGGCTTGATTCATATGAGGCCGAGGGCCTAGTTTGTGATGCCACGAGATGGCTTGTTATTGCGCTTGGGCCGTAAGGGGGCCCTCCAGGAGTCTGCACACCCCAGTGAGCGCGGGTACCCATTGTGATGTGAGATTGAGCCCGACGGGCTGGTATTGTTCTGAGATGTTGCCCGAGGGGCGGATTTGTTGATACTGTGCCCGAGGGGCGAACTTCTATTTGTTTACTTTACCTTAACTGCCTGTCAGTTACCTGTTTATTTGTTGAGAAAGGATTTTACTTAACTTTTCACTGATTTACTGTTTTTAAGTGGTTTTACTGCTTCACAATAGTATGCCTTGTGCCTTACGTGTTTTCTTACTTTCAGTCGTTATTTACATTTGTTACTCACTGAGTTGGAGTACTCACTTTACTCCATGCACCCTGTGTGCAAATTCAAGCGTAGTTGGACCCGCTCCTGAGTGCTGATTCATTCCAGCTTCAGGCGGATTTCGAGGAGTCTTTAGGTAGCTGTTGGCGTTCGCAGCCCGGAGCTCCTCCCTATCTCTTTCCTTTTATCTTCTTAGTTCAATACTAAACTCTGTAATTACATTTGAGTATTCAGTGTTGTTAGATGCTCGTGACTTGTAACACCCCGGTTAGGGCTGTGTTTGGGTTGTACTTCCGCATTTTATGGATATTAACCGCTACTTAATATTATTAAGTCATGTTTTAGACTGCTTTGTGTTGTTTAACTGTTTAAAAAGGTCAATTGGGTTTAATTGGCTGGCCTTGTCTTCATGAGAGGCGTCATCATGACCGGGTCCGGGAATAGGGTCGTGACAAGTTGGTATCAGATCCTAGGTTACATAGGTCTCACGAGTCATGAGCGGGTTTAGTAGAGTCTCGCGGATCGGTACGGAGACGTCTGTATTTATCCTCGAGAGGCTGCAGAACCTTTAGGAAAACTTCACATTCTTGATGGTGAGGACGCGCGCTACCGGACAGGTGGACGACTACCAGTACCACCAGCCGGGGCCACTAGAGGTCGAGGATGCGGCCGTGGCCGTGGTAGAGGCAGAGCAACGAGGGCAGCACCTGCAGATCCACCAGCTGCCCCAGTTCAGGACCAGGTCCCAACTGTGGACCCTCCAGCAGCACCAGCTCAGGCACCAGCTGTGCCTATTGTGATTCCGGGTCTTCAGGAGGCCTTGGCTTAGATATTATCAGTTTGCACTGGCCTAGCTCAGGCGGTTTCAGCCACTACAACCGCAGCTACTTCTCAGGCCGGGAGAGGCAGTCAGACTCCCGCCGCCCGCACACCTGAGCAGGTCGTTATTTGTAATCAAATACGCTAACCTCATGTCACCGCAACATTTTCCGAGTAGAGGAGCATCCAAAAAGCAGGCGCAAAAGTGAACGTAACTGCATTCAACAAGAGTAACCAATATAGGATGTTAGGATTATTTTATCCAAGAAGACAACAATACACATATTCCAGCGATAAAATTTGCTTGAGATGCATGTATGGAGATCGGGGAGGCATTTGTGGAATCCCTCCCAAAAATCACCTGGAAAAAAAAGAAGCAAAACAATAGACATAATGGTAGCAGCCTTCATGAATCTTCAAAGTGAAGGTGTCAAGATGGAAGAAAACAGGACACTTTTAAATGGTAGCAGCCTTCATGAATCTTTAACAGATTCAATTTGGAAAAAGCAAAAAGGCAAAGTAATTTAAGAGAGTAAAGCATAAGGGAGCATGTCAAATATACTATCAGAACCTTTTCCGAGTATTTAACTCAATTAATTCTGTAAGATCAATAGTTTCACCGAATCTAACAATGTTTGGACAACGTAAGATATAGCTCTTTCCTTCTTATAACAAGATCTGCAAATAGGTTAAATAATCTATTGGAATTGCTCAAACTAAATCTTGATAGATGAAAATAAAAAACTTTATATGAAAAAGAGTAGAAAGGAGTAAAAAAATTTCCTTTTTTAACTTCTTGTGTTGAATACAAAAAATTATGCCAGTATACTTAATGCATGCAAGTGTAATATATTATGAAAGTTTTCTCCTCTAAAAGCGGGATTGAGGATTGCAGCACAAGAATCTTTTATTCCACTCGGCCTTCTTCTTCCCGAGGAGTCAATCCCAATATCGTCTCATGGTAGCCATAGAAACCACCACATGGGTCTAAAATAGCATAGAAAGGGGCCGGCTTCCAAAGTAATTTGAAATGGACTATACATTCTATAATACTGATCTTATTAGTAGATTTGTAATCAAGAACACTAACCCCGTGTCGCTGTGGCATATTCCGAGTAGAGGAACATCCAGAAAGCAGTCGCAAAAGTGAGCATAACCGCATTCAAAAGCAACAGCAAGTTGTGGCTTCATTTGCATCCCAAAATAGTAGCAAAAGATGTTTCATTGGCAAAAATGCTAACAAACGAGAGTTGTTTAAGTTGTTTGTTTTTTCTACAAAGTTGAATCTCATATTAAATTTAGAAGGAACAGAAATTTCAAATACCTCTCAGCAGTTTTTCGGAGGGGAAATTTTCATTTCCACCTTACATTTGTTGTAGGAACCGTTGCCTTTGGTTGTTGTGTGTGGTTGCTCTTGTTTCTCTGTGGCAACATCTTCAATTTTTCGTTTACTTCCTTCTCCAACTTCCTTGATGGTGGCTAGCATTTGTGAGATGACCAAATTAGTTTTGTCCATGAAAGACAAAATAACTAACTTTTCTTGCACTGCCTCATTGTTGTTGATACCCAATTTTTTCCTGTATATTTTTAATATGCAAAAAAATAGCATATGTACGCATATATAAGCGTGTCCAAATGTTTTATTATATTTCCTTAATTTTTAAAGATTTTTAAACCAATTTATTCCCCTATTTTTATTCATAAAAAACCCAATAATAATTCCCAAAATTATCATTTTGGTGATTCATTCATTGGATACTCATATTTATACTAAAATACAGCTAATATATTTTTTGCATATTTTTACCAATTTATTTAGTATTTTTAAAGCTAAATTGTATATAATTGCAATATTAACCCCTTTTAAGATTTAATTGCATTTATATTTATAAAAATTAAGTCCAATTTTTCAAATTGATAATTATATGTTATTAATCATTTTAGTGCCTTTAATTTACTTCCAGAAATTATTTATTATTTTTTATAAAATAAATGAGGGAAAAATGGCTATTTAAATTATAGCCCATTTGCATTTACATTTTAGCCGGATTTGGACCTCTAATTAAACCCAATTCCTAAACCCAATTACCCAACCCAATTACCTAATCTACCCGACCCACGACCCTTCTAAACAACCCGCCCGGATTCCCCATTCAATCCAGGCCGTTGATCAAAATGATCAACGACCACCTTTTAATCTTTCCTTATTTAATTTCCCTTACCCCCAAACCCTAGTCATTTTGCATCCCCAGACGCCTTTGTAACCCCCCTTTCTCTCAATTCTCTCTCAAAGCTTCTCAAACCCTAGCCGCCTCCCTCCACTTCCACCCTAAAATCACCGGAATCCATGGCTTCCAAGGCCATTAAAGTCCTATACCGGCCTCCCATAACTCCTATACGCCTGGTTACTGTGGTTTCAAGGCCTGACCATGAGGAAGCTTGGCCCAGACTTTGTTTGATTCGAGTTCTATGGCCGTCTCCGACCTTGCTCCGGCCAGCCATGGTCATTGGAGCTTGATCTCGACTTCTCCGGCTCAGATCAATAACTTTCAAAGCCTTTCTCATCACCTGGTTCTGTTGAAACCCTAACCCTTCGAGGTTTTTCCGATTCTTTTAGATCCGTTGTATATCAGTATTTTCTCTAAGCTTTTAAACATTTTCTCAAAGTTCTTTCAAAACTATACCTTCTGAGCCTTCATCTTTTTCCGATTTAGGGTTTCGTTAAGTTATCCTTTAAAGTTTCTCTGATCTTTAGCATGTTCTACTGTGTTTCGCATGTGTGTTTTTTGCTATGTTTCTTATAAGTTCCTTCTACTGTATTTCCTATGTGTTTCTTCTACTGTATTTCTTATGTGTTCTTCTACTGTGTTTTTTATGATTGTTCTTCTACTGGTAAATGCATGTTAAAAGTCTCAGTTCCTTTCTCAGATTTCTGAACTTATTTCGTTAGTATTTTTGCCTTGATTACTTGTGTTTTTATCTCTACACTCGATTGGACCTATTCGAGTTTCTGAAGATTGTTTCATCTACTGCTCGACTGAGTTTCGAAATCTTTGTTTCAACCTTTGTTTCTTTATATGATTCTGATTTCCTGCTAAACTCTTCTAGGGTCTTTCTACTGGACCCTCTGTATGCTATTTGATACTCTCCCTCTTCTTTGTCACTAAGATGACTACCATGTTCCGATAGTTCACTACTTACCAATTTTTGTGATTGCATGACACTTTTTCTTTGTCCTAAATTCAGCCTCGCATGCCTAATACTTGTGTACTCTTTATATATGCTGAGCTTCCCCTCTAAAATGACTTTCAATTTTTTGACTGATTTCAGACCTCCTTTGTGTAAATCTGATTGATTCTTTCCTTGTTGTGCTAATTTCCTTGTTACTGGTTTGAGTTTAAAACTTTCCTTAGCCTTTCTAACTTGGTTTACTCGTGAACCAGTGATTTCGAACCCCTGACTCCTTGATTTACTATGTACTGATTGATTTTATTGAGTATCTTACCTTATTTGTTTAACCGTGTATTTTAAAGATTCTTTCCTTAATTAAACTACTATGTATTTACCCCTAATTGCCTACTTTGCACAAGATGCTTACTCAATCTCTTTCCTTAAATGATTTCTGTTCATTATCGTTTAAGTTTGAACTCCTTAATTAAAGGAAGTTCTTCTACTGATTGATTTTAATTGGTACACGGTTATTTCTTGCCTTATTTTCTGCCTGTTTTCACACTATAAATACCTGCTCTTTCATTGACACAACACACACAGAACACTCTTAGTTTTCTGAACTCACCCTCACATTCAAAAGCATTCTCTCTTGTTACTTGTGTTGTGGCCAATTTTCCAAGTACTGCTACTGCTGTACTTTGCTTCTTTGAAACTGGTATGTCCTAATTAAGGTTTTCAGCAATCACAACAATGTGTTATTTACTACCTTTACCTGCATGTCTGCCTACTGCTTATGTGTAGTTCAATGCTTACTTTAGCATGCTGTAATTTCCTTATGCCTATTCTAAATCTATTGTGAATCCCAAAACCCCCACTCCCTATGTGTTTATGCTATGGTTTGAGGCATGGCGGTACTGCAAATTATTGTCCATGACTCAAACTTGATCCCCTGGGATCCTAGCCTCTAATATGATGTGTTCCGGCAGACTTATAGGCATGCCAGCATCCTCCATTGCTGGGTATGCCTAAAGCTTGTCCTAGCCTAAGCAATAGGCTCTTTGCAATTCCCTTATTCCCTGAACCCCTTTTGTGTACCTGTTTGTGGCTGTTTCCCTCTCCTTTATTCCTTAGAATTCTGTTCTTCACTTGCACTCACTCTTAGATTTTAAGTTCTGCCCCCCTCTTGTGAGCCTTGCCTTGGGACCCTTTGAGCTCCCTCTGAACTTGGACACTTGAGGGTTGGCCCTTCCTCACTGCACTTGTCCCTATTCTGGTGATATAATTTGGGTGTGAGCATTGCCCGGAGTCCCATTAGAGCTCTTAGGGAACTTTGACACACTCAGATTGGAGAAAGGCTTTGGATCAGTGGTCTTTGAGTTGGTCTATCTCATATTTCAGACAGGANCCAATTTATTTAGTATTTTTAAAGCTAAATTGTATATAATTGCAATATTAACCCCTTTTAAGATTTAATTGCATTTATATTTATAAAAATTAAGTCCAATTTTTCAAATTGATAATTATATGTTATTAATCATTTTAGTGCCTTTAATTTACTTCCAGAAATTATTTATTATTTTTTATAAAATAAATGAGGGAAAAATGGCTATTTAAATTATAGCCCATTTGCATTTCAATTTAGCCGGATTTGGACCTCTAATTAAACCCAATTCCTAAACCCAATTACCCAACCCAATTACCTAATCTACCCGACCCACGACCCTTCTAAACAACCCGCCCGGATTCCCCATTCAATCCAGGCCGTTGATCAAAATGATCAACGACCACCTTTTAATCTTTCCTTATTTAATTTCCCTTACCCCCAAACCCTAGTCATTTTGCATCCCCAGACGCCTTTGTAACCCCCCTTTCTCTCAATTCTCTCTCAAAGCTTCTCAAACCCTAGCCGCCTCCCTCCACTTCCACCCTAAAATCACCGGAATCCATGGCTTCCAAGGCCATTGAAGTCCTATACCGGCCTCCCATAACTCCTACACGCCTGGTTACTGTGGTTTCAAGGCCTGACCATGAGGAATCTTGGCCCAGACTTTGTTTGATTCGAGTTCTATGGCCGTCTCCGACCTTGCTCCGGCCAGCCATGGTCATTGGAGCCTGATCTCGACTTCTCCGGCTCAGATCAATGACTTTCCATGCCTTTCTCATCACCTGGTTCTTCTGAAACCCTAACCCTTCGAGGTTTTTCCGATTCTTTTAGATTCGTTGTATATCAGTGTTTTCTCTAAGCTTTTAAACATTTTCTCAAAGTTCTTTCAAAACTATACCTTCAGAGCCTTCATCTTTTTCCGATTTAGGGTTTCGTTAAGTTATCCTTTAAAGTTTCTCTGATCTTTAGCATGTTCTATTGTGTTTCGCATGTGTGTCTTTTACTGTGTTTCTTATAAGTTCCTTCTACTGTATTTCCTATGTGTTTCTTCTACTGTATTTCTTATGTGTTCTTCTACTGGGTTTTTTATGATTGTTCTTCTACTGGAAAATGCATGTTAAAAGTCTCAGTTCGTTTCTGAGATTTCTGAACTTATTTCGTTAGTATTTTTGTCTTGATTACTTGTCTTTGCACTCTACATTCGATTGATGGCAAAACCCTACAATTTGGGGTTTCATCCGAGTATTGAGACTATTCGCTATGTGATTTGCTTGTTCTTCATCTTTGAACTTGTTTGATTTCAAAACCCTAACTTCTTTGGACCTATTTGAGTTTCTGAAGATTGTTTCATCTACTACTCGACTGAGTTTCGAAATCCTTGTTTCAACCTTTGTTTCTTTATATGATTCTGATTTCCTGCTAAACTCTTCTAGGGTCTTTCTACTGGACCCTCTGCATGCTATTTGATTCTCTTTGTCACTAAGATGACTACCATGTTCCTATAGTTCACTACTTACTAATTTTTGTGATTGCATGACGCTTTTTCTTTGTCTTAAATTCAGCCTCGCATGCCTAATACTTGTGTACTCTTTATATATGCTGAGCTTCCCCTCTAAAATGACTTTCAATTTTTTGACTGATTTCAGACCTCCTTAGTGTAAATCTGATTGATTCTTTCCTTGTTGTGCTAATTTCCCTGTTACTTGGTTTGATTCAAAAACTTTCCTCAGCCTTTCTGACTTGGTTTACTCGTGAACCAGTGATTTCGAACCCCTGACTCCTTGATATACTATGCACTGATTGATTTTATTGGGTATCTTACCTTATTTGTTTAACCATGTATCTTAAAGATTCTTCCCTTAATTAAACTCCTATGTATTTACCCCTAATTGCCTACTTTGCACAAGATGCTTAATCAATCTCTTTCCTTAAATGATTTCTGTTCATTACCGTTTAAGTTTGAACTCCTTAATTAAGGAAGTTCTTCTACTGATTGATTTTAATTGGTACATGGTTATTTCTTGCCTTATTTTTTGCCTGTTTCACACTATAAATACCTGTTTTTCATTAACACAACACGAACACTCTGAGTTTTCTGAACTCACACTCACATTCAAAAGCATTCTCTCTTGTTACTTGTGTTGTGGCCTATTTTCCAAGTACTGCTACTGCTGTATTTTTCTTCTTTGAAACTGGTATGTCCTGATTAAGGTTTTCAGCAATCACGACACTGTGTTTATTTACTACCTTTACCTGCATGTCTGTCTACTGCTTATGTGTAGTTCAATGCTTACTTTAGCATGCTGTAATTTCCTTCTGCCTATTCTAAATCTATTGTGAATCCCAAAACCCCCACTCCCTATGTGTTTATGCTATGGTTTGAGGCATGGCAGTACTGCAAATTATTGTCCATGACTCAAACTTGATCCCCTGAGATCCTAGCCTCTAATATGATGTGTTCTGGCAGACTTATAGGCATGCCAGCATCCTCCATTACTGGGTATGCCTAAAGCTTGCCCTAGCCTAAGCAATAGGCTCTGTGCAATTCCCTTATTCCCTGAACCCATTTTGTGAACCTGTTTGTGGTTGTTTCCCTCTCCTTTATTCCTTAGAATTTTGTTCTTCACTTGCACTCTCTCTTAGACTTTAAGTTCTGCCCCCCTCTTGTGAGCCTTGCCTTGGGACCCTTTGAGCTCCCTCTGAACTTGGAAACTGAGGGCTGGCCCTTCCACACTGCACTTGTCCTTATTCTGGTGATATAATTTGGGTGTGAGCATTGCCCGGAGTCCCATTGAGGCTCTTAGGGAACTTTGACACACTCAGATTGGAGAAAGGCTTTGGATCAGTGGTCTTTGAGTTGGTCTATCTCATATTTCAGACAGGAAGTCTAAATTAGGCTCTCCTTTGGTTGTACTTTTTTTTTATTTTTTTCTGATGTAATTTTTTTATTTCATTCTGGTTTGTAATAAGTTGTAATAAACGCTTGGGACTGGCTAGTGAAAAAGGGTGGGTAACTATGCATGCAAAGGGTAGAAATCATGTCTATAGGTTTATTACAATTTTGCATATTCAGATACATATAGAGTTCATGTCTATAGGTCGATCATAATTTTGCATATTTCAAATACATATAGAGATCATGTCTATAGGTCTATTATAATTTTGCATATTTCAAATACATATAGAAATCATGACTATAGGACTACTATATTCCTGCATATCCAACTTCATGTAGAAACCATGTATATAGGTATCTTGAATTCTGCATATTCAAATAGAAATCATCTCTATAGGTCTATTCTGAATTCTGCATAGCCAACTTCGTATAGAAATTATGCCTATAGGATTGTTCACTTCTGCATAATCAATTACATCTAGATACCATGTTCATAGGTCGTAAACAAATCCTGCATCTAGATACCATGTTTATAGGTTTAAAACAAGCCTTATGCATTTAGATACTATGTCTATAAGGTTTCTGCATTTTTTTACACCATGTCTATAAATTTTAAAATTAGCAACGCATAGAACGCATGCCTATAGGAATTTCTAATCGAATCTGATTCGCCTCACTCAGTGTTAGATATAATACCAGTAATAATGGATACCGTCAGTTGCAGAATTTATAATCAATTCGTTAAATCCTGCCTCTCTTTTAATAATCTGATTCCCTCACTTAGCAAGTTTAACAAGTATGCATTCAAACAATTTATTTCAAGCCTTACTATTTTCTGAATCGAGTAGATATCATGCCTATAGGACCCCGTCTTAACACTTAGTCAAGCCATAGGGTAATAACTATAAACTGAATCTGTTCTATTAATTACAACCAGCAGGCAGGCCTGATTCAAGCTTCTTATCTGAATTATGTAATAAATCAGTCTGCCTCAACTTTTAAGTTCTCTCATATTTGGTATTTAATCGGACCTTAACCAGTATGTGAAAGTCATGCTAATTATGTGCTTTTCTGTTCAAGGAGGTGTGATTGAGCCTCTGTTTGTTTACATACTTCCCCCCTAAAATGTGCAATGTGTGTTTTCTATGTCGCCTTAGATTTTTGACCTTTGAAACCTCAAATAAGCCCAATATCCCTCCCCTTTTAGGATTAGTATTCCTAAGTGCCTCCGGGACTGATAGGATTGGGACGGGTAATAGCATGCAATAAGTAATCGAGACCATCCTGCGCTTTAATACCTTGACGGTGTGGGAAGGGTATATATGGATATGATGACCACACGATAATGTCACGTGTAGCCCCTCATTGAGGAGTGATTACCGGACATTGTGTGGGGTGATCCATATTTTTAATAAACCTAGGACCCCCCTCCCTCTATTTCTTTACTTCTTTTAGCAATTTCAACTCTTTCTTTTAAAAAACAGTTCTTCTAATGGTTCTTTCAAACTTTATTTACTTTCAAACCATTATGTGTTGAGATCCCCTCATATTTGAAGCCTTATTTGCTTATATGTTAATTGCACCCAAATTCACAATAACTGTCTGGCCGGGAACCATACTAGTGGATTATGAGGGGTGCCTAACACCTACCCCTTAGAATAATTTCAAGCTCTTACCCTATCTCTGGTTATCCAAATCAAACTCTTTTGGTGTCCTAATGCACCCTGATCATTAGCTGGCGACTCTTCATGCAAAACCCAGTTCCCAAAAGGAATGAGTTGTCCCTCCAAATGTCATAAACCCGATTTCGCGAGAAAAAGGGGGCGCGACAATTGTTTCTTGTAAACAACTTTTTTATTTGAATCTTGATGTCACGATCCAAAACCCCGCACTAGTCGTGATGGCGCCTCTCGTGAAGACAAGACCAGCCAACTAACCCAAATAGTCCCTTTCAAAGTAGTTAAACATAAATGAATAGCAAAATACGACTTAAGGACATTAATTAACGAAGTTTACAACCCAACACAGCCCGACCGGGGTGTCACAAGTCACGAGCATCTAGAGAAGCCTAAATACAACTACAGGGCCAACAATATACGGAATAAAATTTAGAACCAAAGGAAGTAATCCGGTGCCGCAAACGCTTGCGGTCACTCTGCTCAGCTACGATAGCAATACCTTCAACCAGCTCAAAACCCACTATCGGGTGAACAATACCTGCATCTGCACGCGAGGTGCAGAGAGTAAAGTGAGTACTCCAACTCAGTGAGTAATAAAAGTAAATAATAACTGAGCAGCAAGAAATCACGTAAAGCAACCAACATGCTATACAGAAGCCGGGTGCAATTTTTTGAGAAAAACAGTGAAATCTGTGAAATCTTTAGAAATACCTTGGCTCAGTTCAAATCTCTTTTAAAATGATCTTTTCAGTGATTACGAAAACGATTTCAAAACAGTTAGTGCTGATAAGCACAGAAAATCCGCCCCTCGGGCACAAATACCACGGTATAACAGGTAAAGAGGCAAATAAGTATGCAAGATGAGCACATAAAAGTTCGCCCCTCGGGCAATATCTCAAAACAGTACCGGCCCCTCGGGCATGATTTATATTCCTGGTCAGTCATTGTTACCTGACCGGTCAACCATTGTTACCTGACCAAAACGCGTATTACAGTGCCATTGTTACCAACGGTCCAGTCATATGTACCTGAGCCAAAAACGCGTACAAACAGTGCCACTTGTTACCCACTGTCTAACATTTATCCGCCTAGATGGGTACCCGCGCTCACTGATGGGGTGCGACGTTCAGGTGGGCTCCTACAAGCTCAAGCAACGCTATAATCATCAAAGGCCTGAAAGCCTGTTACATATCAAACTGAGGCCTGAAGCTTCTCACAATACAACTCGAGGCCTGAAAAGCCTCTCACATATCACTCGGGCCTGAAAGCCCTCTCACATCACTCGAACATACTCCGCAATATGGCCTCGCCTCAATCAGTCCCAAAAATAATCATAAGCCCTCAGGCATTAGTAAAGACAATAATCTCAGCTCAAACAATAGTTTCAATAACATCAGTGTAACCAAGGTTTGAGTAAAACGTATTAGGCTGAAGTTCATGAAACAGGTGTAATTCAATGGGACTGAGTCAAATAATATTCAAATAGTGAGGAAAACAGTGATGATAGCTCACAAGGATTTTAAACAGTCGGCAATAAGCCCCAAGTATGGCAATCAGCCCAAGTCATGATAATATCAAATAAGTTTCAGTCAAATACGCGGTAAAATCAACAATCGGGACGGAACAAGTCACAATCCCCAACGGTGCTCTACCCCACGCTCGCTATCCGGCGTGCAAGTCACCTCAATATAGCACTACGACATGCAAATCTGGGGTTTCAAACCCTCAGGATATAATTTACAATCATTACTCACCTCGAACCGGTGAAATCTCTAGCTCGCGATGCCCTTACCCCATCAAATCGGCCTCCACGCGCGTCGAATCTAACCAAAATCAGAGCGAATTTATCACAACATGCTAAGGGAACAATACCCAATCGAAAACAATCGAAAAATATCAAGAATCTCGAAATTAGCAAAACTCGAGCCCCGGGCCCACTTCTCGAAAAATCAGAAAATTAACATCAATGGATTCCTCATCTTCTCACGAGTTCATACATACCAAGAACTCTCAAACCCGAGCTCAAATGACCCATCAAATCCCAGTTTAATATATCAAAATCCCAAGCCCTAGTTCATCAATTTTAGGCTTAATTTCCATGAATTTCTAGGTTAATTTCATATATAATCATGTTTTTAACTCATAAAACTTACCTCCAGTCAATCTCAGTCGAAACCCTCTTCAGTTGCTCCCAAAAAGCTCTCAAGATGTTCAACAATGGAGGAAAATACCCTTAGCTCGCGGATGAAATGTTATTTTAAAAATCTTCTCTGCCCAGCTCTTTTTCGCTTATGCGGTCCCGTTTCCGCTTATGCGGGACCGCTTCTGCGACTTTTATACCGCTTCTGCGGTTTTCCTCTTAAAGGCTTCGACCGCTTCTGCGGCCCAGAAATTGCACCAGCGGGACCGCTTCTGCGGCCCAAACTTCCGCTTCTGCGGAAAACCCAACTCAAGCTCCAATCGCTTCTGCGGTTCCCCAATCGCATAAGCAATACCGCTTCTGCGGTCCAAATTCCGCAGAAGCGAAAACATACCAGAAGCAGCAGACTTAGCACATGAAAATTTCCAAAACTCTCCTTTTAACCATCCGAACTCACCCCGAGGCCCCCGGGACCTCAACCAAAAAATACCAATACGTCCCAAAACATTATTCAAACTTGTTCCAATCATAAAAACACCACGATTGACACTAAAACCATCAAATTACATCAAATCCAAGCCTAAGTTCTTCAAATTCTTCCGAAACTCGCATTCGATCAAAAACCCAACCAAACCACCTCCGAATCATCTGAAATTTTGCACACACATCCCAAATCACCTAACAAAGCTACTGAAACTCTCGGAATTCCATTCCGAGCCTCGGATCAAAATCTCACCTATCAACCGGAATTCGCCAAAACACTAACTTCGCCGATTCAAGCCTAATTCTACACCGGACCTCCAAAATCAATTCCGATCACACTCCTAAGTCACAAATCATCCCCCGAAGCTAACCGAATCACCGGAAATCACATCCGAGCCCTATAACTCATAAGTCAACCTCCGGTTGACTTTTCCAACCCAAGCATTCCTTAAAGAGACTAAGTGCCTCATTTCTTATCAAAACCAATCCAAATCAACTCTAACACACCAAATACCGATAACGAAACATGAAGAAGCATAAAATGGGGGAAACGGGGCGGTAGCTCCTGAGATGACGGGTCGGGTCGTCACATCCTCCCCAACTTAAACAATCGCTCATCCTCGAGCGTAACAGAGTTGTCCTAGAAGCCTACCAATAGCTGAATGACCTTACGAAGCATATACCCGGGGGTGATCCCACGTCACCCTATCTCGCATAGGTCCGATAACACAAAATAGCTGAAATTCCACAATCCATCTAGTCCATAAACCATAGAACCACATTGCACTTTCCGGAATTATACACAAAAGTCAGAACCTCACATCTATATTCAGAATAAGCCCGAACCAGCTATAATAACCCATACCTGCAACCTCAGGTGCAATCACATGATAGCCTACATAACCCAAACGCTCGAAACGATAACTTCTATTCACAGCAGTTGTCCACAACACCCGAATACCGGTAGAAAACCTTTTTTCAACTAAGGTCTTATTCCAACACTTTCATATACTGCCAATGATAAATGAAACACGTAATAAACCGTAATCCATCACTCAGATCAACCATTCATGAAGCCACTTCCCTTTTTGACTAATACCACAGCAGATTCCGAGCCGAACCTCGATTTTATCCTCCCAACAAGCTGAAATCAAATCCATTCGTGTTCATTAATGACCCCAACGATCACCTCGAACCCAACACACCACTCTGGTGGTATGACACCTCAATGCAGGCCTAAGCCACAACTTGCATAATACGCGCATCAATAAGAAACGGTCTGAACATACTCAAATCACAAAAAATGACTCAAACAAAAGAGCTGTACCTCAAGTTCATCAGTACCATCACCACACAAGGCTGAGACCCCGTCTCACATCATAGAAATAGAACAACTGAATCTACCCCGAAAGGTCATATCTCCACGTGGCCTCGCCACAATGCACGATCCTATCCAAACACTGTTACCCATGAAACACCTCAGGTCACTATGCTCAAAATCGACAGCCACGCACAATTTGATGTCTGAAACCCAAGCAATTCATTACACCCACGGTGAAACAAATAACATACGACAAGCAACCCGATAGGTCATAACCAACACTCCATTTACCGAGCAACATCCAATTACTCTTCCCGCTCGACTTTCACTATGAATCCCTAATAGAACCGCACCACAGGTGCCCATAATCAACAAATCCTAACGTCTCACAACATAAAATAGCAACTCAAGCTGAATACGTAGCCATATCGGCCTGCCAATGAACTCATTACCAAGGAAGCCTGAAGCTGCTCCTTCCACTACTATAACTCCTGCCAGAGCCGTACGATACGGTGCCCGGCACCAAATTAATATCGAAATCCACAACCTCGCCCAGCGACATGACCGGCCACAAGAAACGCATCCGAAAAGTCCCTCAATACCGGAACTGAACCAATGGTAGAAACCTCTGCACTGACATCCATCACGAAGGCCCAATTAAGAAAAGCAGTCCTTCCCAGCCATCTGCTGGTCTTTGGAAATGCAAACCACTCTGCTAGAACATGATCCGATGCACCTCGCCACTCAACCCGTGGCATTTTCCGGCATAGCCCATAGCGTAATAGTCTAAAATAACCCAACACTGGGACAACCAGTCTACACCCCAACATCATATCCAAAACCTAACATACCAAGCAAAGGAAGATCCACTCGGGCCTCCAAATCCCAATAGTCGCTAAACGGTGCCGATACCCACAATCCACAACCACTACATAGTCTGTACCTGAGAACTCCCAGTCTCCAACTCCATATAGCACACGAATCACCATACCTAATCCCAAATTCCGCCGTATGAATATATATCACACCTCAAGTACCCAATCATTCCACGGAAGATATTCAAAAATTCCCATGTGCCATCAAACAAACTCAGATATCAGCAGTCGATCCACAAAAAAAAGTGCCGCAATACTCCCGAAGTATCATCAGTTTAATCGCATTACCTTTTCCTGAGACGTATACTCTCGTCAAATCACTTCCAATTAGCAGTATCATTTCCTTGATTATCTGAGGCTACCCGTTGCCTAGGAGTTTTATGAACTTCCTTTCAGAACTGAACTGTAACCCAGCACACGCCAGTCTCGGTCCTCTACAGCATGCCGCATATACCATTCCATCCAGGAATAACATGAAAACTTTTATCTTCTTTTCGAGCCACAGAAATCTACTCACTCAACTAGTCACGCACTTCCCTTGATCCCATCTAGAAGAAAAATCATTACACGTTCCATGATTTGCATGCCCATAGAAGATATACACATCTCCAAACCACGGTGAAACCCAACAAGAATTCTCTCCCAATTCCATTTGTACAAGCTAAATTGTCAGGATTGAACCCTTCTATCCAAACCAAGCTAAGCAAGCTGTCAGAACTCAAAAGCTTTGCTGCAATACCTGCAAGGGCTCATTACCTCGAACACATACAAAGAATTAATCATATCCTTACCATACCGATTCGGTCTACTATCAAGCTATTCCATCTATCTAATTTCCCTTCCGATTCATCATCAACTTGATATTCCCTCTTGCTGTAGCACCACAGTTCCTTAACCCAGGCTCACTACACGAGACCCAAGCACAAGACCATACTGTCTAAGACTCATAAGCCACTGAATACTCTCTCAAATGTTCCCAGAAATACCACATTCCAGAATACTTTACTCTGAAGAACTTCCTGCTAATCTAAATTCGTTAACTTTACTTTCCAGATACTGATACATAGAATCCCATAATTAGCATAAAATACCACAAGTCTTGACCTTTCCGATGAAAACACAGTTTCTAACCACACATGCAACTTTAAGATACCCGATTGTTCCCTGTGGACTCTTGAACACATTGGAACCATTTTCGAAAGTCATTCACTCTGATTCAAACTGCAAATTACCTGACTTAACGAACAGAACCACTCGTGCCTTATTGGCACTCCGATACCGCAAAATGAGATCCTCATCCCAATACAACCAAGCAACTTCCTGCTCTATGCATCGAGCATTCTTTACCAACAACAACTCTAGACATTCCGTGATTCTCATACCCTATGGAACATAATATAACCTTTGTCAAAAAATTTCCTTTACTCTAGTCATAGCTGACTCACCCGCACGCTCCAACTGAACCCACCATAGCGCATGACCGTACAATTAGCTAATTAATAGCAAACTCCCCAACATGGCTCGAAGCCATATATCAAGACACACTCAACAACTCATAACACTTTTACTCTAATGATGCCACAATGCCATAGTGAGATTAAACTCAAATCCTGTACAAGTTTGTGAAAACACAGATCATCTAGTACTGTAATCCTCTACAAATCTCGCATTCATCCCCACATCAGTTGAGTCCACCCTCTTGAGCGACCCGAATTTTCAAATTCAACACGTACCCTTCAATTACACACGAGATCTTCTAACATACACATAAGGATCATACCACTTAAGAACACTCCGCAGGAGATAACCCACCTGCTTCGCCTCAATTTAGTATTTCAGCATACCTTCCACCGTCATACACATTACACAGTCATTTAGTCTCCCTGAGTCTGAACTCATACCGCCACATGTAACGCACTTCACTCCCCAACTAGGGGACACGAAAATATTCTTCACACGCCCATACTCGGGCTACACATCAAATCACAATAGGAAACGAACACTTAACAGTTCATCTATTATCCAGCAGACTTCTTCGTCACTACCAAGTCATATAGATACATCTCGCAGTACTAACATACTCATCACATGGATATCCAACCGCCATTCCGGCTAATAGGGACAATACCGAACAT